>NW_021681162.1:132924-221360 GCF_001412515.2 Diachasma alloeum
GGGGGGGGGGGGGGGGGGGAATGTTCCCGCTACTAGGGAAGAGGCAGTTAGTTGAGCCAAGATGGCGTAATGTATAAATTACTAAAATAACCGTTCATACAATTTAAATATTTTCCTACTTTTTATTATCCCTAACAGGTTTTTTCGGTTCGCACGAAGAAACCTTGGACGTGTTTCCGTTTTCGTTTCATTTCTGAGGTCGAAAACTGGAAAGGAAAGTCGAATAACGTTATTGCGGGAAACGAAACTGGAAACGAAAGTTCAATCACATGAAAACAAGTAGGAAATTGTTCTTGTATTGCATACAGTATAGTCATTTTTGCTCATAAATTAGCAATATGTTTCCGAATGGTTATTTTGCACGTGATCTGCTTGTATCAAATATAATTCATTCATCTTCTTAGAAGAAGATGTTTTTGTCACAATCTTTTTTTCGGTTCGCACGAAGAAACCTTGGAGATTAGCGTAAAGAGGAAGATTGGCCATATTTATTGGAAGAAAAACATAGACCCTTATAAAATCCTCATAGGACGCCATAATCACTGGAAAAATCATAATTTTGGGGCCAAATTTCCAGTTTCCTTTCCGGCAATAACGTTATTCGACTTCCGTTACCAGTTTTGTTTCCGGCAGTAACGTTATTCAACTTTGGTTTCCAGTTTTGTTTCCGGCAGTAAAGTTATTCAACTTCCGTTTCCAGTTTCGTTTCTGGCGATAACATTATTCGACTTTCGTTTCCAGTTTCGTTTCCCGTAATAACGTTATTCCGATTTCGTTTCTAGTTTCGTTTCGGTTCTATTATCGTTTCCGGGAACGAAATGGCAGAAACGCACTTTCGTTTCGATAACGCATTTCGTTTCCAGTCCCTGGCCAAAATAACCCTCAATTTTTCGACTTTGAGAATTCAATTTTCCGTGTGGAGTTGCTCTATTAGAATTGAGTTTGAAATGAAGATCAAATAAGAATAATTGTATGGATTATTCTCTCGAGCGATGGTATGATAACTTTATTGATAATTTAAAAAAAAACGCTGCATTGTAAATTCGTATAGGGTGTTACATATAAAATTTATTCGTGAATTTTATTGTATTTATGCTCGCTTAAAATCCTCATTCATTTCATTCTCACCGGATGTCACCTGCAAACCCTGCAAATTTCTCGACAAACCTACACATTCAAAACTGACACCGATAGGCACGTGTGTCCAGAGGATGCTGTCTTAGCACTTTCAGGACACTTCAACGCCACTAAAATGTAAAATTTTGAATTCAGTCACGCTTGAGTAGCCATCGCGAGTAATTCCCCGCTTGACTCCTGTAATTGTCCTAATAGTTATCATTAAAATTAGCCGAAACCGTACTCCATCCCATCGAACATTCATAGGATTGAATCGAGGCTTTTGGACCGGTAAACCGAGCGATAAAATTTGCGACTCTACCAGGGTCAATACAGTAAAACGTGAACAATCGCGCACATCTTCGTGGTTCGCGTCAATTGTTGTGAGTTATGATTCAGTTAAAATTCAGTGAACAATAAATTCGATATAAAAACTAATTGAAGTGACTTTTGGTGAGATAAGTTAAAGAAAACTTGATTGGATGATATTGACTGGATTATGCAATTGGATTAATTACAACGACTGGCTGAATTGGACTATGGATTGAACCGAAAATTTGAAACCCCTACTACGCAGAATTTTATTATTGTTCTACACAAAATTTGCGAGGATTTGTAAGGGTGAGCACCAGATCAGAATTTATTATTATAACACCACAATTTCCGTTGAAATCATCTACTTCCCATGGTAGCGTCAGATTACCTCCGTATCTCTTTTCTCTCTTTTCCAATGAAGAAAAATTAGTTTCTCAAATTCAACACAATTTAAAAGGAAAAAAAATGAACAGTTCTCTGTAAAATTGAACGTTTGTTGATAACTCCAAGTTTGAATAAAAATTTTGTAGTTTTTAGTTCCGAATCTATTTTCATTCATTTTTCAATAGACATCCTATCATTATAGAAATTATTCATATCGATCGACCATTGCAGGAGATGTTTTATCTTCAAGGCTAGGATCCATTGAAATTTGGAAGGTCAGGCGACGCAAGAAAGTAAGCCGTAGAATTTTCTTACATTCCTAAAACTCAAGTAATACAGACTTCCCTCTGTCTATCACAAGGGTATTTGAGTTTCAAAGGAGACATTTCAGTGGAGAAGATAGTCGTATAAACACATTCCTCTCATAAAAATTTTATTATATCCTCAACAAAGTTGTTCAGAAAATGATACTTACAAATTCATGAACAATGCTCGAGATATATCAA
This sequence comes from Diachasma alloeum, assembly GCF_001412515.2. Taxonomy (NCBI): domain Eukaryota; kingdom Metazoa; phylum Arthropoda; class Insecta; order Hymenoptera; family Braconidae; genus Diachasma; species Diachasma alloeum. The sequence continues at coordinate 135,246 of NW_021681162.1, forward strand.
CTGGAATTCTGCAGTGAACAATCAATTGTATGGCCATTAATCTTGAAAAAATTCGTATGGAATATTTGAGTCGAACTGACTTGAGAGTGTCATGTGCACAGAGTCGTATGGACGTTGGCTCTCAAAGATTCCTGTATAAAATTTGAGATTGACGAGGTATACCGACTGACAGTATAGTCAGAGTCATACGGATAATCAGAGTCATATGGACGCTAATTTTCAAAAAGTTCGTACAAATTATTGTAGATTTCCGAGGGTTGTCGACTCATAGTACAGCCAGAGTCATATGGACTGTGATTCTCAAAATTCGTATGGAATATTTGAGAGTGACCAGGCCTGTCGACCAATAGTACAGTCGAAATCGTATTGATAATCAGAGTCGTATAGACGCTGATTCTCAAAATTCCTATGGAATATTTGAGATCGAGGAAGCCTGTCGATTGATAGTACGGCTAAAGGCGTATGGACAATCAGAGTCGTATGGACGCTGATTCTCCAAATTTGTATGGAATATTTTGTGATTGACGGGGCCTGTCAACTGAAGATACAGCCGTGTGGATGGTCAGAGTCGTGTGGACACTGATCCTCAAATAATCGTGTAGAATATTTGAGATTGAAATGAAGCCTCATAACCACTGAAATTTATACTATACACTGGAAAGGGCACTGCAATGCCAGACTCGTAAACGGAAAACGAGCCAGAGAGGAGTAGATTTTGGGGGCCACCTCTCTCACTCTCTCGACGGTGCGCATGCGTGTAACGTGCCAAATGACACACGGTACAAGCGAGTTGAGAAGCTTAGGTTGAGTTGTGCGCAGTGAATTGATGTGTTAAAGATTGTTTTGATGCTAGAAGGATAAATAAATATTGGGACATTCTTACTTTTTCATCACAGTATTGGAAAGATCAAATAGAGATCAGAAACTCGAGGCATATTCTTGAATTTGAGGAATTAATTCCTCTTGAAATAAAAGTTTATATCATTCAAATATCAACTTCCTGTTTCAGGAATTATATTGGACATACCGAAATTTGAAATTCCGAATACTGAGGACAGTACTAACTCAGAGGATTTCGATTTCCCGCCAGTTTAATTGAATAAAGAATCTATTGAATTGTATATTCTTATGTGTTTTTTCAATGTCAATTTACTCGTAATAGAATTCTAAATATCTCATGTATCAGTATACATTGGGAAAGAATAAAATTTTCAACTGTCACATGTTACGAGTTTGAATTTTAACAAAAATGACATATGAAACCAAAAAGAATTGAATGCCAATGCTAAATTCTATACGTTGTCCAAGGTAAGAGAATACTTTTGCAGCAGACGGTACGACAGAGTACCGGTGGCCCCCATAATCGACCCTCTCTCTCGGTTCGCTTCGGGCAGCTCAGTGCCCTTTCCAGTATATAGTATATTTCAGTGAATGTAACCCAGTCCAATGTTTAACCTTCTTTTCTATCAGCTTTTCTTAATAACTTTTTTTAATTATTGGGAGTAATAATGAGAATAATAATTTTTCATGCAGTAGAATGGAAAATTATTGATAAGTTTGAATGAGAGGAGATTTGGTCAATCGATTAATTGAAAAGAAAAACAGCATAATCCAAAATCCAAAGGAAGGGCCAGGGGAGACCCAGAGGGAAAAAGGAAAGTGTAATGCTGAATTTCAATCGAATAAAAACAAGAAAAATGTGAATTGAAAAATTGAAAACTCACAACCCAAAAAATTGAGTCGGTGAGTTTTTCAAAAACATCTTTGAAACTAAGGGAGATAGCGAATTTTGTCGAAAATTTGGGGGGGTGGAAGGGAATGCATTGAGACTAGTATTGTAGTATTAAGCGGATTAGTTCCAAGATTTGCAACCAGATGGCACTGACGTCATTGTTGGGTCGTTGGCGGGCGGCGAGTAGTGAGTGGGGGTAGGAGGTGGTGCTGATGTCGGGTGGGTGGTGAGTGGGTATTAAAGGGCTGATGGGTGGAAGGGGGGCAAAGGCGGGAATCGTAAAATATTCGAGAAGAAATATCAGGTGACTATGAACGTGGAGGGGGTAGCGTCCGGCGGATCTTAGGTAAACACAGCTGCCATTAGGAACAATTGTCCGGAAAGGTCTGGTGTTAGGGATGCGTTAACAATGAATAATGAAACACTTGTACAAATGTTACATTTCCTACCAAGTGTTATTCAGCATTTGGGTTATATTTTGTGTCAATGATGTGTTATCTAACGTTTCATTGAAAAGGTCTGGTATGCAATAATAATAATGAATGAATAAAGCATCTACCCATTCCATTCCTAATATATATAAAGGGCCTACAATTGACGTGACTAGACATATCATTATGATTAGAATTTATACAATGCCCGGTGGCTTGGCGCAGTGGATAAGTTTGTTGCCTCACATGCGAAATATTCCAAGTTCAAATCCCGGCCGGGTAGAATGGTACGATCTAACCATTTAAAGTCTTGATCATCATCGCAGTATACCCGAACTGGGTCGAAGCGATGTAAAATAACGATAAAATAAAATTATACCATGAAGGGTGTTCCTTCATCTTCAGTATCGTCGTCGGTATTACCGATTTCAATATCTTTATTTTTGCGGTTGATCAGAAGGCGCGTAGCACAGGTCATTGCGATGGCGATTAAGAAAATGAGTAAAATCCAATAAATACCTCCTACGGTGCTCAATAGTTTTGGCACAAAGACGGCGAAATGTAGGTAAACCCAAGGTTTTGGCCGTCCTCGGTCTTCTTTTAAAAATGAATTTCACTTCTCCAGAGTTACAATACCCGTTCTATCAATTTGATATGCAAAAGTGATCCAAAATATTGAAAATACCTTTACAAACAGGGGTCTTAGGGTCGCTATTTTGAGTATCGGCGTCGTCGAACTCGTCGTCAGTCTCGGGTCTTGAACACTGTCGCGTTGTATTGTCCTCCCACTTCTTATGAATTGAATGATTACGTATATTTAAAACTGTTTGTAAAGCAGAGTTATAAGCCTCAACGTCCATCTTATTTTTCATGGCATGGAGGTAACACACAGTCTCTTCTTCATTCTACAGAAATGTATTGTTTTTGAAATGCGTCTCTGTACCCAAATTTATGGTCTCTCGTGCAGATAAGATCTGGAGATATACAGCCTTCTCACCACGAACAGTGAAAATACGGCGAACATTTCTGCACAACTCTCTAATACTATGTAAAGGGTTCCGCACTTCTGTATCCCCATCATGCCACTCGATTCTGTGATGGTTGGTTGTGAGCCTATTATTTGTCTCACGCCAGAAGTTAGAAAGGTCTAAGTACGGGTAAGGTGCATTCAAAATCCAGTGCGAAGGAAATACTCCCTCAACATCAGCCACAGCAATTTCTTTTGGCAAGAATTTTCCATTTTGGCCACGGAAACCTTCGACAACGACAGCGACATCCATGTTGATGCGATCACCACAAGAGACTGTTTTATAATGAAGAAGTCGACACGTGGATGAAGTAATATATCTGACGACGGTGGTGGAAGAGAAATCGAGGTGGGAGAAAATATATCAGTATCATTTGAATGTTTCATTTCAATTTATTCTTCATTCACAGCAAAAAAGTTACAGATTTTTGCGTTTCAGCTGCTACTCGGTTTCAATTTTTTTCTGGAAAAATTGTCAAGCGTACTTCTTCAACAATTTCGCTGNGGTCAAAACCCTCACCATCGCCAATTATATTGCCGATTTTTCCTGTGGTTATCTATGGAAAAATATGCCTTCTCAATTTTTTTCAGGTTTTTTGAGGCATCCTGTGAACAGCCATGTTTTTTGCAAGTTTTATCTTCAAATGCCTGTAACTTCCGTGAAAATCAACCGATTTGTGTTTTTTTTAACAAAATGTGCGTCTTTGAACACACCTTCCATATAAAAAAATGCCAATTTTTTTCAATTCGTTCTTCCATCGATTTCCTCAGAAAAACCTCAAAAAACTTCAAAAAACGAGTCGTTTTCAAAGTTGGACCGTTTTTATATTTTTCAAAAAATTTCAGTGTATACATTGAACCNTCAAAAAGATTTTCAACATTCACATTTTTATATGCAAGATTGTGACGAGTGATATCAAAGAACTGTTCAAAATATTTGAAAATGGTTGTTATCATAATGTCATGTGACACCCCCTTTTTTCTATTACACTCCATGATTTCCATCCACAAAAAAATAGTCACCACAACACCTTGCTTACGTTGAGTAATCCAGGTCTTCCGCCATAACAGTGAGCGTATCATGCTATCCAACACGTAGATGTCGGGCTTAGTTCCAAGATCAGAGGNAGAAAAACCTCAAAAAACTTCAAAAAACGAGTCGTTTTCAAAGTTGGACCGTTTTTATATTTTTCAAAAAATTTCAGTGTATACATTGAACCAACACAAAATTTTTCACCAAAGGCCAAAGTGGGCTTCCCATTTCGTGGCCGTCATTTCCAATTTGAATATATGAATCCGGGATGAAAAATTTCAAAATTCTTTTCGCATTTGAACACAGAATCATTATTTGAATTTACCGCCTGAAGAGTCACTGCATTATATTCGAATCTGGAACAATTTGATGATTTTTTGAAAATTCGTTAACAATAAATCTTTCCGAGTGGTGTGTTCTAATAGAGATCCCACTTTAGCCTTTGGTGAAAAACTTTATTTTGGTCCAATATATTCACTGAAATTTCTTGAAAAATATAAAAAGGGTCCAACTTTGAAAACGACTCGTTTTTTGAAGTTTTTTGAGGTTTTTCTGAAGAAATCGATGGAAGAACGAATTGAAAAAAATTGGCTTATTTTTATATGGAAAGTGTGTTCAAAGACACACATTTTGCGAACAAAAAACTCAAATCGATTGATTTTTACGGAAGTTACAGGCATTTGAAGATAAAACTTGCAAAAAAACATGGCTGCCCACAGGATGCCTCAAAAAATCTGAAAAAATTTGACAAGTCATATTTTTCCATATACAACCACAGGAAAAATCGGCAATATGATTGGCGATGGTGAAGGTTTTGACCTGGGTGCGTTCACATGGAATACCATATATATATATATATATATTCAGCCATGTTGTGCCATTCTGAAGGGATCAGCGTGATCACTGTCCGGAGAAATATTGCAATTATTCGCACCACGGGCGTGAGAGTATCCTTTTCAGTCCACAATACACCGCTGGTCACTTATTTTGTATGTACCTTATTGATTGACAAATTATCCGCAAGTAATAAAGGTTGATCCGTGAAAGTCAACGCCAGTTTCCTCGTTCCAACATTTTGCTTCTTCACCATGGGATGCTGGTTTTCTTTGTTTACAGAGGTGTCCTCTGCACTAGATTCACGTTTGACTCCGACACTTTGCGAGGAGAAACCTTGCAATGCCCCCTCAAACAATGGTAACTCTTGAAGGGGTCCATAATACCCCGGGGATATGGTATCCATAGGGTTAATACATGCGTTATCGTGCAACCCCGGATGAGTTTGTTTAGAACATGGTGAGACCAATTTATATTAATATCACGCCATCAGAACTGACTTTTTATACTCTCATACGGCCGTGCCGAGTGAGAGGGGAGCGCATGCGTATCCGTATGAACGTTAGTGCACACGTGTTACACATATACGGATTAAATGGTAAGTATTTTTTCATATAATTTTTGCTCTTTCAATCATTTATTGACATTGTTGCCGTCTAGACATGCAGATGGTGTGACTTATGCACCGGATGTATTGGTATTGTTCTATTACACAGTCCGACAAAATCTTGACCCCATTATGCTCAGACACGAAATTTATCTCATCGGAAACATTTTTTCGCGCTGATTACGAATCTACCCTCCGATTTCCCGGAAATACGATTGTTGCGGAGAAAAAAAAGATATTAAAATTGTAGAAACCGTGAAAATCCGGTGATTTCTAAATTCGATACAAAAATAACTCTAGCGCCAATCGCATTAAAGAAACTCTGAGAATAATGCGGAAATTTTGATCTTTCGAATAACAACTAGCTCTCCGAATTGAAAGCTTTAGATTATTCATAATAAATTTATGAAAAAGGCGACAAAAGCTGCCTTTGACATTCGGAAATGCATCATGGCGGAGTAGTGCGAAGTTGCATCTCCACGTGGGAACCAGCCGCCAAACTTGAAAGGTTATTGAAGGTTGCTTCTCCATTTTGGACTGTGTGTATTGAATATAATACCTGTGGAATATCCATGTCCCATCCAGGATGAATATGATGAGTCTGTGATGGTGATTTACACGTCCATTTGTAAGTAATAATTTTCAGTTTAATTTAATTCACCATTTAGCATTTAAATATATTGCATTCATTCAATTCAGCGATTTCCGTTGAGAGGGAATGAATATATTGTGTCTTTGTATCTCGGCTGGAAAATCTAATACTAAAAGGAGACTGAATCTGAGAGATAATAGTAGAAGAAAGAAGTAACAAAGACGGAAGGTGAAAGAAACAAGAAAATCAGCCAGGAGCGATTAACTCCACCATTTTCAATAGATGATAATTGTAATGAGTGATTCATGGACCCACTGGAGAATGACATTCGCTGTAGCTCAATAAATCTTTTGAATGAAATCCTCCTCATCATTTTATTCCTTGCCAGAGTGAAAAATTACTAATGATATTTCTATTTCTCATTTATGAAGAACAGGTACATTTTGGCAATGGTTTTTTTCTTAAGAAATAAGATGAATAGACAAAAATCTTTCAGTAATTTCCCTATCTTCGTTGAAGCTTTAGATTGCTCACACAACTTCAACTGTGAGTTGTTCAAGTTTATCTTGAATCACCCCTTTGTTTTACCATTTTCATTAGAATTTTTCATAATGAACAAAAACTATGCATTCCAATATGCAATTTCGAGCTTCATTTCACATATTTTCCAATATTTCATTTATCAAACAAAAGCTCAAATTGAATATTTCCAATGGTCCTTGGAGTTTTCTTTGATGAAGAGTGGAAGATTAATGACACGCTATTACAAAAATTCCCCAAATTTTTTTTTGTTATGTTTGCACAAAGTTTGCCAGTGAGTCGCAGAGGAGAAACATTACAGAACTTGTGAAGAAAGGGTATGAGAAATACTTCGGTTACTCAATGACAAATTTTGGAGAAATCCTGGACTCCAGATAAATGCTGTTCGTATTGCTATCGATGCCTCATTGGATCATTCAAAGAAGGTAAAACACCAACCTTCAGTACACCAGCAGTTTGGCGAGAGCCTCGAGATCACATCAGTGACTATTATGTCTGTGTAAATGACATCGGAGCGTACACGAAGAAAAGCAGGGATAAAATCAAATACATCGAGGTACCATCTGTTGATTTACCGAAGGTCTTTCTTAGCAGTAAGGTGATCCCTGTCCAAGCGCCTGTAGTAGCTGATGTGGTGCAGGAAACAAAACAGCCACTGAGGAATGAAGTTGATGAAGCATGCGAACTTCCACCGGAGACATCAAGCTCTGATGAACCGATTCACTTCAATCAACATGAATTGGATGACCTGGTCAAGGATTTGAAACTCAGCAAAGAGGCCGCTGAACTACTAGCTTCAAAATTGAAAGAGAAGAACATGCTAACTTCAGAAGTTTGTATCACAAGCTACCGGCAATGTGAGTTTTTCTTGCTTCAACTCTTCAAGGAAGAACCTCTCGAGGATTCCACTCTTTACTATTGTTTCAACATCGATGGATTGATGAAGGCTGTGAGGATAGAGCATGATCCAGAGGAATGGCTTGAAGAGGCGATTGTTCATCGACTCTTCAAATACCAGTTTGAAAGCAGTCTTGCTACACATGGGGAACACCTATCCGTCGTTACCCATCGCTTATTCTATATGGCGCAAAGAAACTCACGATAAAATTGATCTCTTGTGTCATAAAATTCGATACAATTTCTACGAGTGGCGCATATCGGCTGATTTGAAAATGGTAGCCATTATCACGGGAATGCAGCTTGGTTGGACCAAGTACTGTTGTTTCCTATATCATTGGGACAGTCGCGATAAATTAAACCATTGGTCTCAGAAGGATTAGCCTACGCGTTAAGATTTTACTCGTGGTAAACATAACATCATTGAAGAACCACTGACTGAGCCAAAGAAGATTGGTTTACCGCCACTACGCATTAATTTGGGGCACATTAAAAATTTCGTGAAAGCCTTGGACAAAAATGGGCAAGCTTTCAGGTATTTAAAATCATTTTTCCCTAAACTGAGTGATGCTAAAATAAAAGCAGGAATTTTCATTGGTCCTCAGTTGAAGAACCTGATGGACAATGACGGCGAATTCAAGAAGGTATTGAATGATGTCATGGGAAGCACTCAAAGCTGTGTGCAACAACTTCCCGGGTATTTCTCGTTCGGAGAACGTTAGAGAGCTCGTTGCATGCTGGAAGATTTTGCCGCGATGGGACGTAATGTGTCCTTAAAATTACATTTCCTTTTCCCTCATCTTGAATTCTTCCCTAAGAGTTTACTCGATGTAAGTGATGAGCACGGTGAAAGGTTTCATCAGGATATTTTTATCCTGGAAAAACGCTACAACGGGAAATCGATGATGAAAGTGCTGTCAGGTTACTGCTGGGGTTTATTTGATCGAAGCGATGCAACTCACAAATGGAAACCTTCTCGACTCTGTTTTCAGAATGCAGAAACCAGAAAAAAATTCAAAATCCCAACGTAGGAGAGTAACAACAATATTTACAAATGTTAATATTTGAGTTTTCCAACTAAAAGAGTTTAAGATGTTTATATGGGTCATTCCACAAATAAATAACCAACCGATCATTTTGCGCCAAGTCGGGGATTTTTACCAACCTTTGATATATATTTATGCTTGATAAGAAGTAACTTCACCTAAATTTTAGCGCTCCAAGTCAACTCCTTCACAAGATATGCTTAATTTGACTTTTTTTCATGTTTTTTCGACGAAAATTCCTCTTGACCTCCATATGGTTAAAAAAAATTGGACATAGCATTTTTCGTCGAAGAAATTCTCAGTTTTCAGAAAAAAAAATTTTTTTTTTCAATCCGAGGTGTTTTTTACGGAGAAAACGCAGTTTTCCTTTCCGAAAAAGTGTAAAATCACTCTTCTAACCCTGTTCCCCAACCATTTTTGAAATTTTTTTTTCCTCGAAAGATATTTTTTTCGAAGACATGAGGAAAAAAAATCGCCTCTCCATTAACTTCAATCTCAAATATGTACAAATCTATTGCGAAAATTTGTTGAAGTTGTTGGAATCACACAGTGGTAGCTTTAAGTACCTTTCACCGATATTGATCTAGAATATCGAGGTGATAATCTCTGCTCGGAAGATGCGTAATCTTCCTGGGTGCAATAAACGAAACTAATATTGTTGATGTGGTTTCGACACCACTCGTACAAATCCCTGGCATCGAGAATATGATTATCTGTCATTTTCAAGCTTGCAAGACGTTTCACCGTACCACCGACTCCATCACTCGGTCCCTTGTCATGAGCAGTGGCGAAATAATGCCATTCAGCTTCAATCCCAAAATTTTCAAAATGATGTGCCAGGTTTGAGAACGATTATAGGTTCTTGAACTGGGACGGTGCCCCATCAGTAAAATAAAAAAGTTTATTTACTTCTCCAAATCATACCTTCAAGAACGCCACTAATTCACATTGGAACATTTAAGCACTGATAGTGTCATGTTTGTCACAATCAGATATGCCAGTGAATGACACAGCTTTCAGTTCATCACTCTCCTTATAATACATGACGATAGGGAGTATTGTGGCTTGTTTATTGTTCCAATGAAAAGCTTGAGCTGCCCTTTGCACGACGATAGCGTAATTTTCAGAGAAGTCCATCACCACAACTAATTCCCCTGCCTTCAAATCATTTTTCACGTATCTCAAATGTTGGCTCTGCCGTTGTGCGACATTATGATGCAACATTAGTTTATACAAACTTTTAAACAATATTTCCGTGAATTGCTCAACTGAATCGCTTTTGTCAATGATTGTGCAACGATCTGTCGTTGTCCACTGCTTATATGTGATCTCCGTCTTACCTCGTTCCTTCAACCTCTCAACAAACAGTTCGGAGAGATCAGAACTATCAGGACAATCCTCACAGGATCGATCATAACATTTTTCCGTCGGATACTGGCAAATGAGTGAGTCCAACAAACTTCGATAAGTTGGAATTCCCACAGCCAACTGCTGAAAGCAACTCCGTGAATTGACATCCTGTAAAAAAATTATTCATGTAAATATCGAGAAGATTCCAAAAAATAGGAAAGAGTGATGAGGGAAAAAGATTTTACCATCCAGCATTAGCTTCACATTTTCGTGCATCGTACACACACACACCGTGTGTGACCCAGAAGTTCCAGCGAATATGCAGTACCGAGGTTTTAAACTGGCAAATTTAGAAAATCCAATGATGACGTGTGGGTATTGATATTTGAATCTTCTATGGAGCTCGTTGAGATTGAACAACACGAGTCTTTTTTGCATTTTTTGTTTTCCACCCCCGGGCATTTCAACGGACTTATAATCTTTCATTCTTGGCAATTGCCGAGAATGGTCATCATCGTCTAAAAAATTTTTCACAAGTTCTTCAGTCTCGTGATTCAAAGGCCTTTTACCAGGCTTCCTGGTGGGATTGGCCATTCCATCAATGATGTCATCTTTGTTTATCGAGATCTCTCGAATGAGCCAATCAGAAGCTCCAACTTTATTCTTAATTTGGTCTGTGCTCCAACTCGGTGGTAAAAGACTCAGAAGAATTCGTTTCACTTCTCTAGATCGAGGGAAATCTGAAATTGAATAATATTGAAAAAATGAATTGGATCAAAAACAGTGGAAGATTATGTTGAAGCTTATTTGGAAGTACTTTTCTCGTCGAAATTCTTCTTAATCTGTGCCAAAATATACTCATGATCTGCGAACATTTTATCTCGCTCATCGTTTCCTACAGTAATTTCAAAATGTGACCCAAATTTACATTTAGCAGTTTCTTCAATCTCCTTCCACTTCTCCAGCCGATACGATGTGGAGTGTAACCTAACGAGAAACGAATCAAATCATTTCAATTTCCAAGAGTCACTGATAAGAAAAATAATCACTTCTGTCGTTTTATCGGACTGAGTCCCAACGAGATATCAATCGTCTCCAATTTTCTCTTCTGTGAGGACATTTGCGTGTATTCATTGTCGAAAAATTCACTCAGAGACTGGAGTGATGACAAGGGAGATATCCACTCTCCATCCGAGTCTTCTTCTGGGTTCTTAGCGCCTTTTATTACTTCTTCAACGATTTCTCCTCCCGGGTTCTCCTCTTTCTTAGTCGCCCATTCTTTCCTGCATGTGGAACACAACCACGGTTTTCGCGGTACATTCGCATATTCTCGTAATTGCATAGGAGTGAATGCACGCAAATCATCAGGATTTGAAGAATCTGTATTTGAAAATGCAAATTTCAGAGTCGACAAGCGAATCAACCATAAGAAAAGGTTCCGAATGGAACAACAAAATATGAAAGACATATACGCGAGAAACAGTGTAGAACATAAAATACTATTCAATTTTTTATGATCGCACAAAAAATCACAAAAAAGATTCAACACTAAGCAACTCCCGTTGACTGCTACGGAGAATGCAACAACTATGACTATTTTTCAGAATTCTTTTATTGTAGCTTGGATAGTTTTTGTTTTTATTCAATAAGTAGTTTTACATTGGAAAAACTTACGTGAAGGTGGTTTGTTGAAGGGATTGAAGCATTTTTTACTGGTTTGCATCTTGATCCCGTGAAATATACCCCTTGGAATGAACAAACAATGTTTCACTCGATACACTCTGTATGACAACGTGTTTCTCTCAATACCAAGGAAGTACTGCACGACTTGGATACTGCGGTGGCTATATGTCGTCTCAACGCACTAATAAGCTAATTTTGATTGGTTCATACACTCATCTGTTATTTTCCAACTGAGGGTTTTCCCCCCCCCCCCTCCCCCCTCCTGGATCGCAATCACTGACAATTAATAACTTTGGTATTCCCGTTAAGGTCATAGTATTACTCTCTGCTATATTGGGGTGAGACAGTTGAACTCGTCTAGAATCAATAGTTCTTCGAACTTATGTTCATTCTCTATTGTGAAAAGCAATGGGGGGAGGGGTGGGGGGTTTACCCTCTTCGACCACGAGCGTTGAGTAACATTGTCTCGTCAATCGTCATCAAAATAATTTTTTTTCCCCATCATTATTTCATATCACTTTCAGTAGTTTAAGGCAGTGACATTTTCCCGACCGGGTTTTGAACTGGGAACCTCCAGCGTATGAGCCACCGAATTTACACATTGCGTTAAACCATCGATCACAAGATACAGCTTTCTTCGGTACTCAAAACAAACAGTTGTAAACTATAACTAGCATAAATCGTTGAAATTCGGCATTTTTCGACTTTTTGGCGAAATTTGAGGTTGAAGTTAATGAAGAGGGGATTTTTTTTCCTCATGTCTTCGAAAAAAATGATATGTTTCGAGGAAAAAAAAATTGTCAAAAACGGTTGGGGAACAGGGTTAGAAGAGTGATTTTACACTTTTTCGGAAAGAAAAAGTGCGTTTTCACCATAAAAAACATCTTGGAGTGAACAAAATTTTTTTTTTTAAATTGAGAATTTTTCCGACGAAAAATGCTATGTCCAATTTTTTTTTAACCATATAGAGGTCAAGAGCAATTTTTGTCGAAAAAACATGAAAAAAAGTGAAATTAAGCATATCTTGTAAAGAAGTTGAGTTGGAGCCCTAAAATTTTCGGTGAAGTTACTGTTGAAAATCATCCCTCAGTCGGGCTAAATGTAGAATTTTGCTCGCTCGGCAACCTTCGGGCATCGACGAACACGCACGAGAACGATCGTGCGTGTCGTATCCTTAGTACACCATCGAACCTCATCGAGTGAAAGTGCCGGAAAATCATCGCAACTATTATCGAACATTAATCGCAAATCATCTTTCTTTGTTGAGTTGTATACAGTCCACTCGGAAATCATCTATTTATTAAACTCTGTGTTGTGTAATTTTCAGTGCATAGTAATTTGTTTATTAAAGAAAACTCATCAAATTACCTCCGGCAAATTATCAAACCGTTAATCCGAACCTCACTTTTCCTCCCGACCACCCGGCTCATCAAATCGTAATTGATTTCAAACAGTTACTTCTTATCAAGTATAAAGATATATTAAAAGTTGGTAAAAATCCCAAACTTGGCGCAAAATGATCGGTTGGTAATTTGTGGAATGATCCATATGAAATCATTAGTAGTTCATTGTGTTTATGTTGTGAATATTTTCAAGATAACATGGTTTTTAATTCGTAAGATTTACATCTTAATATCTTCCAGAATGAAACGTCAATTATTTGGAAAAAATGAATGGAAACATAGAAAAGAAATCCGCCAACTAAGGCTCATTGTCTTGCTCTGACTCAATAATGTGTACTTCGTCAACGTAAGGTGAATTAGGTGGTGGAGAATCAGCAGAAGATGTGATTGAGCGATTATCATCATCTTCGCCAAGAAACATCAGCTCATTCGCCAGGATAAATTGGGCGTCAGGATTCACGCGTCTCTCCTGCAGTTGAGAATCTCGTAATGTTATGAACATGTAGAAGGTCAAATATCCTGTTGAGAGTTGAGATTTAACTATATTTTTCAAGTGCACCGAAAGTACTCATTACGTAGTGCTGAAATTTGTACCTGTACGTGGGGGTGTCAATTGCTCGCCAATTCTGCGCTAAATGGATTTATTGAGATTGCTGTACCTTGATAAACCATTTCGCCAAAGATCAGGTTGAGCCTCTACAAGGGCAACGAGCCTCCTCATTTCTTCGATGTTCATAATCGTTTACGTTGAGATAACCCACAAAGTTTGACAATTTGAATCCCACGTGGGGCTGCAACTTGACACGACTCTGCTATTATGCATTTTCGAATATCGAATACAGCTTTTATTGACTTTTTCATGAATTTATTGGGAATAATCTAGAGCTCTCAATTCGGGGTACTAGTTGTCATTCGAAAGATCGAAATCGCCGCATTATTCTCTGATTTTTTTCAATGAAATTGGTGCTAAGGTTATTTTTTTATCGAATTTAGAAATCGCTGGATTTTTAAAATTTCTACAAATTTAATATTTTTTTTCTCCGCAACGATCACATTTCAGGAAATCGGAGGGCAGATTCGGAATCAGCACGAAAAAATCTTTCTAATGAGATGAATTTCATGTCTGAGCATAACGGGGTCGAAATTTTGTCGGACTGTATTATCTGTTCTACCGCAGCAGATGTTTACACAAGTATTTCCCAAATTAGGACCCGAGACAATTTTTCTGAACACGATTGACATGAACATTTCATATTCAAATTTCTTAAAAATATATCAATCGGTATTTTCTATTCTGGGAAGAATAGAAAAGAGGGGAAACCCCCCTCACATTGAGGGGTTTCTTATTGAGGGGTTAGTTGAAAACCTCACATGTTACGTCAATTTTTCACCTGATATGAGTTAGACCGTTTTTATCGTATCATACGTTAACCTTTCTCTAATGATTTTGAAAGTGAGAAACAAGCCTTTCATCGCTACCTGACTTTCTGCAGGAAGACACGTCGTGTTTAATAATAATAATAAAATCAATACAATGTCCAGCTTCACTTCCCGCACCGTCTGCATAAGCAGATCGTGTGCGGCCTCACAATGGTTGAGGTTGAGCTGGAGTACCCTCATTAGCGTTTATTTGTGAGCTTCTGAAGCGCCTCTTTATAGCCTGGGCATTTTCCGCAGCCAACAATATGCGCGCAGTTCTTTGTGAAGCTCTTTTCGGTACAGAGGGCGCATCGAGCCTCATTCTCACAGGCGGTGAACTTATGTCCTCCTTCCCCGCATTTAACGCAGAGTTTTTGAACAGTCTACTTCACTCTTGCATTTGGTGACGAGATGCCCATAATGCCAGCACTTAAAGCACTTCATCGGTCTCTCCACTTTCCTTACTCGGAAATTTACCCAGCCTATCCGGATTTTGCCATGGTCGCTCAGGATCTTCTTCGCAACCAGCTCAGGTAGCATCACCGACGCCGACATCCAGCATGATCTGAACCACGTTGCCAGCTGTTTTACACAGGACTCCGAGGATTTCCTCCTTCGTCACCGAGATCTTTGATCTCAATATCCTCATGGGGCCCCTTGCTAAGGACCTCAGCCTCTTCTCCAAGGATATTTGCTATGGTCGTTTGCAATACTTGGGCTTCACCGGGATTGTCCTTGGTCAAGACGATGAGCATGTCCCCTGTGGCTGTTCTGCGTATCTTGTCCACGCATGCCAACTCCTGGTCAGAGGGGACGTCCTTCTTAGTTTTAAGGCTTTCGCGGTCATGATTAATGACATTATTGGCTTCCGGATGGATGCCGCGTTTGGTTTCAGCATTGCGCCGACGTTTCACAAACATTGCAGTCTGCATCTTCAGGGCTGTGAGCTCGGATTCTGAGCTCTGATATCTGAGGGTNTGGTGGCGGTAGGGGAAAGGGGGGGGGGGGGGTCAGCCAATCATATATTTTAATTGATCAGCTGATCAATTAAAAAACCGTGAGAACGGTTTTCCAAATAGGGTTCACTGGATATCCTCTGTCCCTATTGAGATTGTTAGGGTTCTTGTAGATCTCCAAGCCTTCTCGGTATTTCGTTTCGAAATATCCTTGAGACTTGGCCAACATTATGGCTTGATCGTACTCGATCCCATGTCCAGTATCCATCCAATGTTCAGCAAGAGCAGACTGTTGTAAGTGACCGTATTTGGAACACCGTTGATGTTCCTTGATCCGTGTACTGATCTTTCTCCCGGTTTCACCAATGTACACTTTTCCGCATGAGCAGGAGATCTCGTACACTCCTGGTGTACTCAGAGCCGGTCTGCGATCTTTCGCACTCGGCAGCATCTGTCCAATCTTCTTTGGGGGTTGGAAGATTGTTCGGATGTTGTGTTTGCCGAGTACTCTACTGATACATGCAGTGGTGCCTCTGAGGTAGGGGAGGATTTCGTCTTTAAAATTGTATATTTTTTTGGCCCTCAGTTCTTCCTCACACCACTCTTCAAACTCTTCACGTTCCTTCTTTTTCATTGTTTGAAGCGACCAATTCTCTTTTGCTGGTAAATCACCGACATAATTCCAGTTCTCACGAGTATTGAAAAGATGTGGGAATTTCCCTTTCAAGAGATTGGGTATTCCAAATATTTTGGGAAGAGCTGAAAGCGGCATGTGGAAAAAGTTGAAACTATCTATAAAATGAATATTTTCTCCAACCTGGAGCATAATAATTTTATTACCGTTGATGATAGGATGTATGCGTGGTACAAATTCATACTGTAGTACATATTAAAAGATGAATTGTGCGTCATAACCTTGTGCATTATGAGCTATGCATATGAGGTTTAAAACTTTTTTTGATACTGAAAGTCGTTCAACATATTCCAAAAATTGTTCTATGACACTACCGGATTCTTCAGTAAAAATTTTCTCCCTTTTTTCACAAACGGTACATACATCCATCTGTGTATCACAAAAGCACACACATACGATCTGTGCAATTCAAAGATTTGGAATGTGTATTTTTTCCCTAGTGAGACAATTATTTTTCATTAAGTGTTCATCTTGTCGGGCCTCGAAATCGTAGTATAAGAAAAAATTACATTTTTATGTTTTTCGGGGTTTCGTTAACACTTTAGGCATGTAGCAATAATGTCCAGGCGGCTGGACTTTTTCGCAGACGGAACAGAGTGATTTATTGCAATCGTGTGGTACACTGAAACGACTACGCTGACCACAGTAACCACAGTACCGTTCACGCTGACACAATGATGCCCCGTTCTGAGGGCTAAGTGCAATGTGATTTTTGAAACAAGTGTCCCTGTAGAAATGTGGATTGCAGAGATCACAGGGTCTGTACTGAGCATGAGGATTGCAAGCAGGACATTTATAACATCTTTGACATATGTGCTGACATTTGTGACTATGCTGGGTTCGATATGCGATATTACAACCCTGACAAAAATATTTAACTCCATAAAATAATTTTTTAATATTTATGATAAGTTGATAATGCTTATCGCGAGGGATATCACCGATAGTCAATACAAAACAGTCGGATCTGCTGTCAAATGCTATGCGGCTGTCATACATGTCTACGACGTTTTCTGACTTTTCCAAACGCCATACTACCAGAGCAATTTTTTCTGCGATGAAAAATCGTTGATAAGGTTTGATTTCATCGATACTACAACCATTTCTAAATGGTCTAACGCCCGAAGCTCTAACCGAAGCGCTAGCCTTGCAGACCTGTGTTGTACCGTCTACACGGACAATATTCCATTCCTCAACGGGTAGAGTACCAGCTTTTTTCAGAGAATATGCTTTTGCTCCGACAATCGATCTTGCCAAACACATATTATCCTTGTTGGTAATTTTAATAATCGCTCGAAAATTTACTTTAGCTGTAATTCGATTTAGTCTGGCGCCAATCATCTTTTTAGTAAAATGTAGATTAAGGAAGAATTTACCATCTCTAAGAATTTCTGTACCACTTTGTGAGAGACGTATAAGCAATTTGACGATGTTCTCGATTTTTATAAGAGATATTGGCTGTGGGGTCAGATAAGTTGGCTTGCGCGTCGGCTCTACCTCTCCATGTGTGTAACCGAATTGGGCGCCACATGCATCGTCGTGATTGGGGCGCTGTCTAATTTTTTCTAAAATTTTGTCAGCGAGCGAGTTTATCCAGCTAATGTCAGACACGTCTTTGAATGGTTTCGATATATTGAATGCAATTTCGCACTTGAGTGATTTCAATCTTTTGAATTTTTTGGTGTTATCACATATCTTATGCAGTCTAGATTCTCCAACTAGTGGTGGGTTAGTGAATAGCATGGGCTCGACCGCCTGGGGTGCTCGATCTATTCCACTGCCTCCTGGCTAATAGTCATACTGAGCCTGTGTCTCGTTTTGTCCTGCATTGAAAGTATAGATCAGGGAAGGACTAATTGAAATAAACACAATTAACTCACCATCAGTTTCCAGTGGAACCGTGCCCGTGCCACTTTGTTGTTTCGATCTTGTTGCGTCTATAAGCAATACAACTCACTATCAATTTATATTTTAATTAAAAAATATAAAGAATTCTAATGCTCACCGGAACCATTGACAACGATTGGATTATTTATTAAATGGAGTACTGGTACGACGTCTCGTCTGTTCTTCTATCTCCTCCTCAGGCCGATCGGGGCAGGTACTGCCGATTCGACGATCGTTTCCACTAGCCGTCTCAGTTATTGAATGACGAATTTTTTATAAAATCGTAAATATATAGCCGCATCGTATTCACTTTTCTCACTCACTCTGCGTGGTATCATGTATAGGGATCGAGACGTGGGGCATACCAACACCGGAAGTAAATATGTACTCGTTCAGGTCGCCCTCTGTTTCCATGAAATTCATTATCACAAATGCAGAACAGACATCTATTCTTTGAATTATGCTAATGAGTCATAACTCTCCGGCCACCAACTCGTTTATATCAGAGATGTCTTTACAGTCCCAACCGATTTCAGAAGGGGGCTGGCAGCCAATTAAATTACATCGAAACAATAACGGTGGTAACTCTCGCAAATCTTCTTCTTCTAAGTAAAACACATGACGTTTGTGTATATAAACAACTTGGCACAAATCAAAAAGATGGAATTGTAACATGTTTAAATCACAAGATGTGATGACGCCTCGTACAGCGCCCCACCCGGGGAAATTCAAGACGCACATTGTTTTTATTTTTACATCAGCTATTATTTGACCTTTCTTATCAACGAGATATTTTTTGCTCAAATACATGTCCATCTCTAAAAATCCATTTATCCATTCCACGGGTGGTATGCAGATGTGAAACGGTGAGTGCATCTGAATTATTTTCGCTAGGAATTTAGATTTTAACGGTATGTGCGGAAAGACAATATCAGAGCACGGTCAAGACACATTGGATACTAACTTCATCTTGATTCTTCACGTTGTTCTATTAGCAGCGAGGTGAGAGAGAAACGTTCTTATTGGTTTATAAAATCTTCATTTACGAAATAACCAATAAGAAATAAATTACACGGTACAACAAAATAAGGTCAAGTTTTTTTACCAAAGATGAAATTTAGACCACTTATAGATTTTTGCGAGCTGAATCGAACGGTTTTTGCAAAATTCCTCTAACCCGTCAGGTTTTAGAGAACAAAAATGTTAAAATTGTGAAATTTGTCAAAAATGAACTTTTTCAAAAAATTCTAATTCAATGAATTTTCAACAGAATTGAATGGAAAAAAATGCAGAATATATTTGAAAAATTATTTTATCCGTTAGAATAAACCTCTTCCAATTCCGCGGCGTGATTTTGCTGCAAAGGAAATCCTAAAATTCATAAATTTGGTTGAATTAACTGTTGATTACGTGAATTCTCGGAAGTTGGCTTCGTATATATTTCTAACCCTCTGGAATTTATTTAATAAGTACGTGGTTATTTTTTTAAAGGCTCAAGGTTATAAAAATGCATTGTGAGAAGGTTTTTGAGTGGACTTCTCAGTTTGAAGTGCTATAGGCCGCCTTTTAAGAGGAAAATTGTGCATCCGGGAACTACCGTTGGGAGGCTGAAACGTGAAATGCGAGGTATTTTGTTTCTATCACCTATTGGAGCATTGCTCACACCCACATTTGCGTCCATTTACTATTTTATTCATCATAAGGTCTTACTGCATAAACACGATGAGGACCCACGAAGACCCCAGGATGACAGTTCCATGTCCCTCATAGTTTATATCCCCTGGATTGGTTCATCAGACATGCACACTTACTTCCCACATTTTCCCTTTTTCTGAACCTAATTTCTATCAACAATATCTATTTTGGGATTTCTATTCATAGTTTGTATGTCTCTAACTTCCATTTTTGTATGTTATTCAATTTATTACTCGAGAAATTACCGTTATATTTTGAAAATAAATTCTCTCATAAAGAAATGAATACTTTTGTATGTTTTTCATCAAATGAAGCCTCAGGTATTCACGGTGACCCATCAAAATTCATCAAACTTGTATCAGAGTGATGAATGCTAGTGTACCATCAGGATAGAATTTGAGAGTACATCAGGGTGAAGTTTCAAAACTAGCTATAAAGCATAAGTAAAAGTAAAAGTAAGCATGAAAGTAAAGAATAAGAGTAAAGTCAAGGATAAGAGTTGAGCAAAGGGGTTTTGCATTTAATCACAGAAGAAGAAAAAACGAGTTTTGAACATTCAATATGAAAAATTGGCGTCAACAAGTTTTTCGCCGTTTTAAAGTTTCAGCGTTCTGAAAAGACATTTTTTCTGGAAATTCACAAGCATCTGTTGCACAATTCGTCGGTAGTGTGGTGAACGACGGCTTCCAACGAACTAAGACAAGACCTTCTTCAGTGAGCGCCCTGTTTTCAGCTCAATCTGATTCAGGGTTTTCTCGAAATCTTTATCATTTTCAATTAACTTACGGATTTATGGACCAACAAAAACTCTTGCTTTAATTTTAGCGTCACTCAATTTTGGAAAGAGAGTTTTTAAGTGGGCAAATGCTGGTCCGTCCTTCTGGAATCTTTTCACGAAGTTCGATATGAGTCCAAGTTTTATGTGCAAAGGAGGTAAACAGATTTCCTCTGACTCAGTGAGTTGCTCCTCAACAATATTGCGATTACCAGGGATGAATTCATCGTGTCGCGGACATTCTTTAGTTTTATAATGGTTCTCTCTGCCCCGACTGTTCCAATGGCATACATAGCAGCTGTACTGTGTGAATCCCAGTTGCATCCCCATGACGAGTGCGATCATCTTCAGATCAGCACAGATGAGCCACTTGTATTCCCTGTACTGAATCTTATCAAGGAGGAGTTGCACGTTTGCATGGTTCTCTCCCAATGACGTAGAGTACGCAACAGGCACAGAAGGGTAAATATTGCCAATGGGAAGGAGTACAGCCTTTAAATTGGTGCGAGAGGAATCGATGAAGAGGCGCCAAGCCTCTGGATGATGATCATGCCCCAGACTTTTCATAAGGCCATCCACATTGGAGCAATAGAAAAGCTCTTCCTCTTCAACAAAATACTCACGAAAGGTCTGATCTCGACGACGAATATGGCTGGTAGTAACCCTAGGTTCGAAGACGTTGAATTCTTTGAGAACCGAACCCATGTACTCCGATCTTCCCTTCGTGAGGTTCAAGTCCCTACCAAGATCATTCAGCCGCCTTTGGGTCATGAGACCTGGTTTCACTAACACCGGTGATACTTCTTCTATGTAATTTTCTTCTTTGGAAATGTCTTCTGTGTCGTCTGTGTCGGTGCACACAGGTGCTTCTGCAGCAACAGGCGTATCCACCGATATTGTATCCTTCTTCCCTTGAAGAACGGATACCATCGACGAAAATAATGGTCGATCCAATGATTTTACGGTTGGGTATTGGAGAGTCTTCTTATTTTTACGAGAATATCCGTATGTGTTTGTCAAGCAAAAATAACAGTATGTGACGTGATCATTCTGTTCTCTCCATATCGCTGGGACGTTGAACACAAGTTTCATCTCCCTGGTTTTCACTGATACCTGTAGCAGGACGCGACAAGAGCAGCGGCACATTGATTGAGTCCAGGGTTTGTCCTGGTTACACATGGATCGGCTGAACACGATCTCATAGGCTTCCTTCACAGCAGGGGTGATATTTCTCCTCGGTGATATAGGGATGAATTGTGCACAAACATAACAGAATGAATCGGGTGAGTTTCTAAATTTTCGCGACATTTCTAAGGAAATTGCGAAATGTTAGCGAAGACAGTTCAATCCTGAAGTCGCTCATGGGTGTCTCCCCGAAATTCTTCTGTTAAATTGGATGGAACGAATGTGGAGTGACGACAACGGTCAAGCGGAATGGTTGAGATTACAAAGGTCAAACGGGTGAGAAAAGTGAATTCCTAGAAGGGTCAAATGGGGAGACGTGCAGGGAGATTCAAACGCAAAAGACAAGTCGGTCGATGGCTAGGGTCTTAAAATCTTGTAATCAAGGTTTGTAATCTCTCCATTTGCCCCTTTCGCTTAACTCCTACCATCACTCTAGTCATCTCTCCACTCATCTCTCCCGCTTAATTTTTATGAATTTTTCTGTTCCTTCCCTATCTGGCATCAATTCTCTGGGATGAAGTTATCGAAATACATAACTTGTCAACTAAGGAATTCTTCCAGCCCTCTTTCTATTGTAGTGATGCCGCGAAACGCGAGAGAAACGAGCCGAGACGAGACAAACGATACGAGGGACATAACGAGACAAGAAAATTTATTTCAGAAACTTGATTTATTCTAATTTTTTACGCAGAAAATTAATTTGACAATAGGAAATGAAGCTAGCGACACACACACGATAAAAAAAATTCAGGGATGATTCCAGCCGATGAAAATTCTGTGTCAGCAGGGGAGTCATGTTGGAAAGTAAATTTTCATGACCAATGAAACAGTCCAGAAGCCGCATAAAAGATGAGGTACATGGAACTGTCATCCTGGGGTCTTTGGGGATCCTCCGAATAAAAAATAAAATAAAATAGTGAATGTAAGCCATTTTACGCTGGATGATAGAGAGAAAATACCTCATATTCAACGTTTCAACCTCCCAATGGTAATTCCAGAATGACGATTTTCAGTTCAACCGGCGACCAATATTAATCCCAACTGAGAAATTTATTAAAAACCTCCTCACAGTTTATTTCCATAATCGTGAGTCTTTGCAAAAATAACTACGTGCTTATTGAATAAATTCCAGGGGGTTAGAAATATATATGAAGCGAACTTCCGAGAGTTCACGTAATCAACAGTTAATTCAACCATACTTATGAATTTTAGGATTTTTTTGCAGCGAAATCACGCCGCGGAATTAGAAGAGGTTTATTCTAGCGGATGAGATAAATTTTAAACTATACTCTGCCATTTTTTTCCATTCTATTCTGTCAAAAATTCATTGAATTAGAATTTTTTGAAAAAGTTCACTTTTGACAAATTTCACAACTTTAACATTTCTTTTCTCTAAAACCTGACGTGCTAGCAGAATTTTGCAAAAACCGTTGGGTTCAGCGTGCAAAAATCTATAAGTGGTGTAAATTTCATCTTTGGTAAAAAACTTGACCTTATTTTGTTGAACCGTGTTATATATAATATAACGAAACAGAAACAGAAACATACATCAAAACAGAAACTAAAAATATAAAAACTCTCTAGATGCGTAAAAAACTAGATCATCTACGTTGCCTATTTCCCCCACAGCAGCGCCACCATCGTCTCCCATTCTTGCCATCGTATTTCCTCGACAGCAACATTCATCGCACAGTAAAAGCGAGAAGAAATGATGATACGAGGAAACGAGAAAACGATGAAACGAAAAAACGATGAAACGCCGAGATGGAAGAATGAAAAAACGGTAACACGACGAAACGGAAAAATAATAAGATAAAACCATTGGATCATGAAAGAAATGAAAAAAAAATCTCACAAACTATGTCCTGTAGCTCAACAGTGATAATTGCGATCCGCATCATATTCTGAAAGAATCAAGAGGCTATAAATACAAATTTTTTAAGCTATGATTCATTTCATTCTGATAATATTTCTTGGACTGAGCGTCCAAAAATCGATTTTTGAACATATACTAATATTTCACAAATTCTACGAATAATTCAACTTAAATTCGTGTCAATGAACGGAGCTTATGAAAGTCTATATCCATGCAAAAATTCATGAAATTTCATCAAGCTCCTAAAATGAAAATTGAGAAAAAATTGAAAAAAAGTCCACACACATACATACTGTGGCATCGTATTTTTGAGATTTCGACCGTTCGGCGATTCGCTGAATATACCAGATGAGAAGTCACTTCATTGGCGAAGCGAGAGTCATTTTTAATATTTTTGGACCCTTTTTCTAAATTATTTTTTTGTTTGTATCGAATCGTTGTCTGACCGTTCACCGGGTTACATCGTGGGATTGAGTCTGACTCTTCGTGGGATACTCCTTAACCTATCTTCGGGTCTCGGATGCTGTGGAGCACGAGACATTGGGCCAGTAATTTTCGAATGGCTCCGCACACAATTGGAGTTAACCTGGAAGACCGAGTGGCGGCGCCAGCTTATGGAGGCTGGAAATGGAGGGGTCAGCTGACTATCCAAGAAATGTTGGAGAATGCTTGGACAGACGTTGGACGTTCAGGGGAAATACATCCACCGTTGGAAATATTATTTTAATATTTATGGAATTTAATTGAGGAGGTTT
Source organism: Diachasma alloeum (assembly GCF_001412515.2). NCBI lineage: Eukaryota > Metazoa > Arthropoda > Insecta > Hymenoptera > Braconidae > Diachasma > Diachasma alloeum. The sequence goes on from NW_021681162.1 coordinate 159,663, forward strand.
TAACTCCGATTTGGTTATGGTCCCGCGTTTACAGTGGACATGATTTGACTTATTTCACCGGGACGCTCAGCCAATGAGAGCCTCGGACGCCTGTTAGAGCATTGTCGCGTGAGTTAGGGATAGCGGCAACAGTCACTTCTCGTTTGGACGTTCAGGGAACCGCTGTGCTAAATTTTCGGTCTCCTACTAAAACATCTTTTGTCATTCGTAATTGTGAAATTTTCGATTTCCGATACTCGGAGCCTTTGGGTTTAACTTCTGGCGGACTTGGGAAGGTATAGGAAATTTCCTGCCGTCGACTGATCAGCGGATTTGATTGATGAAAATTTTGTTAAGATTGTTCAATAAGAAGCAAGTGTAAATTATGTTATGGAAGCTTGATTTTCCGTGGCGATTGACGCCATTTTAGCATTTGTTGAATTTTCAGTACAGTCCTTGCCCCTTGTTCAACAGAGTTTTTGTTTCAGGTCCAATTCGTTGATTAATTTTGTGTTCGGTTAATTTTTGGATTTTTAATTAGATTTGTCTAATTAAATTAAGTGATTCTAAGTGTTAGATTTCTCTAGACTCTCGTTTCGTTATTCTCGCCGTTGGATATCGATTTTCGGATATTTCGGTGTAATAACAATCTCGAGGTCGGCGTTGATACCACTCGAGATGGTTTCGAATTTTTCTCCGCCTTCGACAGCCGATTATTGTCTCGTTTAATTTCGGCATTTATTCAATCGGAGATTTCAAATACTCCTAGGTATTGTCAGTGGAGCGAGATTAACACTCGAGATCTGTGTTTTGTTGCCAGGTTGACCAGGTAGACCTCATGTTGTCGGTTACCGTTTGTCTTGTGTACGTTTTCGACACGAAGCAATCTCAATCGCTAGAGAACTCAGATTCTTATTTTCGCCACTCCTGGTGGATGCGCTCAGTTTGTGGTATTACTAGATACCTGCCATGATTATTTTGACTTACAGATGATTTTGCTACTTTTTTATTAGTTATTGGACTGTTAATTATTTGACTTATTTTGACTCACATATATTGGATCAGTATTTTATTAGTTGACAAATCATGGTTAGGGATTTGTGTTGTATCGAGACATTAGTCGTTTATTTAATTTATTTGTTTATTTTCGCGTCTTTGTTTGTTTTTTTTTTGTTACGAGTGTTAAGTGCAGACCTTACTGAGGATAAGACGCAGTTTTACATAGCACATTTTACTTGTACTCTGATTTGTGTTTTAGAACTAATTCATTAAATCCATTTTGTTACCCCGCATTTCTGATTTTATTTTGCTAATTAGAACCCAGTCATTTCAGAGATAATTCTCGGAGCAGCATTTTGGGACTCAGCCGCGTCCGCGGTTGCTATACTTAGTTACCGGTAGCTGTTCCGTTTGTTTGTCGATTTCATCGAGTTTGATCATTCAGGTTTCTGAAAGTTTTGGAAGAAAACGTTCTGGCGCCTAACATTGGTTTCTGAATGTTTATCGCTGGGGGCCGCGTGTCGTGTCCGCAGAGGGGCGAAATACTTCGACAGACACTATCTAAACAGCGTATATTTGGAGTTTTCAGACAATATTTAGTAACCCTGACAAAACATTTGGAAACTTAATCTTGAACGATTACAAAGCTTTCATTCGGAAGCAAAAAGATGAGAATAAAAACAAGAATTTACCTAACTGCAAGTACGTGGTGTTATGAAGAGGTGTTGTGAAAGAAGGGAAGTCAGGATTTCAAAAAATTTCGTTTATTCATTATAATTGGTAAGGCGGAATGTATATGAGGTGATTTTTTTAATATTTACAAAACTATGCACAAACCCGTATACAAATCTCTTTACACGCTAATACAATAAAAATAATACAATATACACTTACAATTAAATATATATATACATACAAACATACGTGCACACAAATACAATATATACATTCACAAATATACAACCACACACACACACAGCGTAGGGACGTGGAACCTGCAATCAGCCACACCATTGTCAAGGTTTTGACCCTGCTGATTTCTGGAAGGCGCCAGGGGTAGTTGACGTCGCGAACGGTAGTCTCTGGGGCACGAAGTCCCATCCCAGGTTTATTTAGTGGCCTTACTCCAACATCCGGGGCTCTGTTGGAGTGGACCGTCAAAATTTCCTAGGTACTCGTTGGAACAAGATGGAGACTAAAACAAACAAAAAACAAGAAGCTGCCAAGGAGATGACAGGACCCACGAATGAGACAGGCTTGCAAAATTTATAAATGATCTTCATGCGTTCATTCAGCCAAGAGGGAACGTTCACAGGGAGATCGAGACTGGAGTGGTGAGCATCAATGCTGCTTTCAGGAGACTTAGAGGAATGGAACAGCCTCGAGAGGGAGCCAAACAGCCCGACCTCCAACCAGAAGTGAGAAGACCGGTCCCATTGGCTGTACGTCTACGGACACAATCCAAGACTACAGCAAAGAGCACAGTTCTCTAAGCTGATGATACATCATCCGTGACGGACTCCCGAGACATTCGTCAAGCCAGACGGAGGAAGCATGAATTGCCGGGGCATGATGACAAGAAGTCCAAAAAGCCGAAGGAGCCAGGGACAGCCCCAACAGCCAAGACGACTGACCATCCGGCGAAAAACCTGGAATGGAAGACGGTGAAGGATAGGAGGAAAGCAAAGCAGACTCCTAAGACGCCTTTAAACACTCCCCGAAGTGGAAGGAAAAACGGCAAATCAGCATCCAGGCCTGATACACTGATCATTCGCCCAAAATATCAGGTGAAGTACGCCGAAATACTAACCAAGTTGAAGAAAGACGTCCCGTGACATTATTGGCTTCCGGATGGATGCCGCGTTTGGTTTTAGCATGGCGCCGTCGTTTTGCAAACATTGCAGTCTGCATTTTCAGGGCTGTGAGCTCCGATTCTAAGCTCCGATTTCTGAGGGTAGTCTTTTTATGCCTTCCTGTGGGACGGTGGTGATAGGGGCAGGGAGGGGGGGGGGTCAGCCAATCGTATATTTTAATTGATCAGCTGATCAATTAAAAAACCGGGAGGACGGTTTTCCAAATAGGGTTCACTTGATATCCTTTGTCCCTGTTGAAGTTGTTAGGGTTTTTGTAGATCTCCAAGCCTTCTCAGTATTTCCTTTTGAAATATCCTTGAGACTTGGCCAACAATCTGGCTTGATCGTACTCGATCCTACGTCCAGTATCCATCCAATGTTCAGCAAGTGTAGAGTGTTGTAAGTGAACCGTATTTGGAACACCGTTGATATTCCTTGACCCGTATACTGATCATCCTCATGGTTTCACCAATGTACACTTTTCCGCATGAGCAGGGGATCTCGTACACTCCTTGTGTATTCAGAAGCGGTCTGCAATCTTTCGCACTCGGCAGCATCTGTCCAATCTTCTTTGGGGTTGGAAGATTGTTCGGATATTGTGTTTGCCGAGTACTCTGCGGATACGTTCAGTGGTGCCTCTCAGATAGGGAAGGAGGGCCACTTTAGGTTTCTCCCGATTATCTTCAGGATTAATCTCTTCTTGAGGAGATAAGAGCTTGCTCTGTAGCTTTCGCTTGACCTTTCGAAGTTGTTGGATGTTATATCCATTCTTGGTCAGAACTGTCTCTAGATGTTCAACTTCGCTGTTGACGTTGGAGGGTTGGGAGATTGTAAGAGCTCTGTACATTAGGGAGCTAATGACCGAGTTCTTCTGGGAAGGGTGGTGATGGGATGCAGCATTGAGGTACCTTTCTGTGTGCGTCGGCTTGCGATAAACTTGATGACCTAGAGTGCCATTCTCATTGCGACGAACCAAGACATCCAGAAATGGAAGGCATCCGTTCTGCTTAATTTCCATGGTGAACTTGATGCTCGGGTGCTGACTATTCAAGAGCTCCAGGAGTTGGTTTAGACCAGTCCTCCCATGTGGCCAGATGACAAAGGTATCGTCCACATACCTGAACCACACAGCAGGTTTCTGCGCGGCTGACTTCAAAGCTTCGTTCTCGAAGTGTTTCATGAATATATTTGCAATGATCGGGGAGATGGGAGAATCCATTGCTGCTCCCGATTTTTGCTCATAGAACTCTCCTTCGAACTGGAAGTATGTGGAGGTCAAGCAGTGCTCAATCAAGGGGAGGAATTGGGAAGAGATGTCGTTGGACTCCTTGATTATTACTAACGTTTCCGGATTTGGGACGTTGGTGAAGAGTGATTCTATATCAAAACTCACTAGGATGTCATCTGGAGAATCCTGAGATTCTTCAGTTTGTTGACAAAATCCAGCCAGTTCTGTATGTATGAATCATTCAGGCCAGTCAAATTATGGAGTGGTTTCGTGAGACACTTGGCCAGCTGATAAGTTGGCACTCCAATGTTGCTGACGATGGGCCGGAGAGGAACAGACTCTTTATGGATTTTGGGAAGTCCATAGAGTCTAGGAGAGAAGGATTCTTTGGGGGTGAGGAATTTTATCAGATCAGCTGAGAGTCCAGCTTTGTTCAGGAGATCAGTAGTTTGGCGCTCAATAGTACGAGTAGGATCTTTCCTGATCTCTGTGTAAACTCTGGAATCACCCAAAATCGCACAGAGCTTTCTAGAGTAGTCGTCCTTATCCATAACCACCGTGGCATTGCCTTTGACTGCCGGAAGAATAATGAGCTCAATATTCTCCTTTAGACTACGCAGTTCAAGACGTTCCTCCCTAGTAATATTGTCACTAGGGGGAGTAGCCTTGTGAAGGACGTTGGACAACTACCTCCGGATCTCATCACTGGTCTCCTGAGGAAGATGGTAGATCGCCGCTCGATCGGACTAATAATTTCCTCAGTAGGGATCTCTTTGTAGGCAACAGACAAATTGTGTCCTTTCGCCAACACAGACACTTGTGCTTCACTGAGCTCATATTTGATCACATTCTTCACAGCATGGGTGAGGGTCGGGATTTTCTCCTGGGGGAGCAGCTTCTTGAACTTACTCGTCTAATTCTCGGTCCTCATCTCGGCTGTTCGGTCTGCTTGTTCATGTGTAACACGATCAAGAGTCTCCCACAGCCGAGAATTCAATGTCTGAGCCAGAAGAATGTGAAGATAGAGAAGCTGTCTCGAGAGATTGGCCAGGTTGTTTTTGGCGGCTGCAATTCTCTCCTCGATCAGTCTCAGTGAAGCCTGGCGAAGGATGGCATTTGCCTGTCTGCAGGGAACAGGGTTCCTCAAACGGAGGAATTTTGGTATCATTTGATGTTCACGGCACCTTTTCAAAAAGTGAGGGAGCACAGTTATACGTGCAAGGACTTCCTAAGTTTGGTAAATAAATTCACCGACTCAAGAATAGCCTCTCCGTGGAGGCGTATCCGCCACGGATGATGTATCATCAGCTTCCAGATCTGTGTTCTTTGCTGTAGTCTTGGATTGTGTCCGTAGACGTACAGCCAATGGGACCTGTCTTCTCAGTTCTGGTTGGAGGTCGGGCTGTTTGGCTCCCTCTCGAGGCTCTTCTATCCCTCTAAGTCTCCTGAAAGCAGCATTGATGCTCACCACTCCAGTCTCGATCTCCCTGTGAACGTTCGCTATTGGCTGAACGAACGCATGAAGATCATTTATAAATTTTGCAAGCCTGTCTCATTCCTGGGTCCTGTCATCTCCTTTCGCAGCTTCTTGTTTTTTGTTTGTTTTATTCTCCATCTTGTTCCCACGAGTACCTAGGAAATTTTGACGGTCCACTCCAACATAGCCCCGGATGTTGGAGTAAGGCCACTAAATAAGCCTGGGATGGGACCTGGTGCCCCAGGGACTACCGTTCGCGACGTCAACTACCCCTGGCGCCTTCCAGAAATCAGCAGGGTCAACACCTTGACAATGGGGTGACTGATTGCAGGTTCCACGTCCCTACGCTGTGTGTGTGTGTGTCTGGTTGTCTATTTGTGAATGTATATATTGTATTTGTATGCACGTATGTTTGTATGTATATATATATTTAATTGTAAGTGTATATTGTATTATTTTTATTGTATTAGCGTGTAAAGAGATTTGTATACAGGTTTATGCATAGTTTTGTAAATATTAAATAAATGACCTCATATACATTCCCCCTCACCAATTATAATGAATAAACGAAATTTTTTGAAATCCCGACTTCCCTTCTTTCACAAAACCTCTTCATAACACCACGTACCTGCAGTTAGGTAAATTCTTGTTTTTATTCTCATCTTTTTGCTTCCGAATGGAAGCTTTGTAATCGTTCAAGATAAAGTTTCCAAATGTTTTGTCAGGGTAACTAAATATTGTCTGGAAACTCCAAGTATACGCTGTTTAGATAGTGTCTGTCGAAGTATTTCGCCCCTCTGCGGACACGATACGATAATACGCAGTCCCCAGCGATCAACATTCAGAAACCAATGTTAGGCGCCAGAACGTTTTCTTCCAAAACGTTCAAAAACCTGAATGATCAAAACCGATGAAATCAACAAACAAACAGAACAGCTGCTGGTAACTAAGTATAGCAACCGCGGAGGCGGCTGGGTCCCAAAATGCTGCTCCGAGAATTATCTCTGAAATGAGTGGATTCTAATTACCAAAATAAAATCAGAAATGCGGGCTAACAGAATAGATTTAATGAATTAATTCTAAAACACAAATCAGAGTACAAGTAAAATGTGCTATGTGAAACTGCGTCTTATCCTCAGTAAGGTCTGCACTTAACACTCATAACAAAAAAAAACAAACACAGCCACGAAAATAAACAAATAAATTAAATAAACGACTAATGTCTCGATACAACACAAATCCCTAACCATGATTTGTCAACTAATAAAATACTGATCCAATATATGTGAGTCAAAATAAGTCAAACAATTAACAGTCCAATAAATAATAAAAAATAGCAAAATCATCTGTAAGTCAAAATAATCATGGCAGGTATCTAGTAATACCACAAACTGAGCGCATCCACCAGGAGTGGCGAAAATAAGAATCTGACTTCTCTAGCGATTGAGATTGCCTCGTGTCGGAAACGTACACAAGACAAACGGTAACCGACAACATGAGGTCTACCTAGTCAACCTGGCAACAAAACACAGATCTCGAGTGTTAATCTCGCTACAATTCCACTGATAATACCCAGGAGTATTCGAAATCTCCGATCGAAAAAATGACGAAATTAAAAGAGACAATAATCGTCTGTCGAAGGCGGAGAAAAATTCGAAACCATCTCGAGTGGTATCGACGCCGACCTCGAGATTGTTATTACACCGAAATATCCAAAAATCGATATCCAACGGCGAGAATGACGAAACGAGAGTCTAGAGAAATCTAACACTTAGAATCACTTAATTTAATTAGACAAATCTAATTAAAAATCCAAAAATTAACCGAACACAAAATTAATCAACGAATTGGACCTGAAACAAAAACTCTGTTAAACAAGGGGCAAGGACTGTACTGAAAATTCAACAAATGCTAAAATGGCGTCAATCACCACGGAAAATCAAGCTTTCATAACATAATTTACACTTGCTTCTTATTGAACAATCTTAACAAAATTTTCATCAATCAAATCCGCTGATCAGTCGACGGCAGGAAATTTCCTATACCTTCCCAAGTCCGCCAGAAGTTAAACCCAAAGGCTCCGAGTATCGGAAATCGAAAATTTCACAATTACGAATGACAAAAGATGTTTTAGTAGGAGACCGAAAATTTAGCACAGCGGTTCCCTGAACGTCCAAACGAGAAGTGACTGTTGCCGCTATCCCTAACTCACGCGACAATGCTCTAACAGGCGTCCGAGGCTCTCATTGGCTGAGCGTCCCGGTGAAATAAGTCAAATCATGTCCACTGTAAACGCGGGACCATAACCAAATCGGAGTTAAAACCTCCTCAATTAAATTCCATAAATATTAAAATAATATTTCCAACGGTGGATGTATTTCCCCTGAACGTCCAACGTCTGTCCAAGCATTCTCCAACATTTCTTGGATAGTCAGCTGACCCCTCCATTTCCAGCCTCCATAAGCTGGCGCCGCCACTCGGTCTTCCAGGTTAACTCCAATTGTGTGCGGAGCCATTCGAAAATTACTGGCCCAATGTCTCGTGCTCCACAGCATCCGAGACCCGAAGATAGGTTAAGGAGTATCCCACGAAGAGTCAGACTCAATCCCACGATGTAACCCGGTGAACGGTCAGACAACGATTCGATACAAACAAAAAAATAATTTAGAAAAAGGGTCCAAAAATATTAAAAATGACTCTCGCTTCGCCAATGAAGTGACTTCTCATCTGGAATATTCAGCGAATCGCCGAACGGTCGAAATCTCAAAAATACGATGCCACAGTATGTATGTGTGTGGACTTTTTTTCAATTTTTTCTCAATTTTCATTTTAGGAGCTTGATGAAATTTCATGAATTTTTGCATGGATATAGACTTTCATAAGCTCCGTTCATTGACACGAATTTAAGTTGAATTATTCGTAGAATTTGTGAAATATTGGTATATGTTCAAAAATCGATTTTTCGACGCTCAGTCCAAGAAATATTATCAGAATGAAATGAATCATAGCTTAAAAAATTTGTATTTATAGCCTCTTGATTCTTTCAGAATATAATGCGGATCGCAATTATCACTGTTGAGCTACAGGATATAGTTTGTGAGAGTTTTTTTTCATTTCTTTCATGATCCAATGGTTTTATCTTATTATTTTTCCGTTTCGTCGTGTTACCGTTTTTTCGTTCTTCCATCTCGGCGTTTCATCGTTTTTTCGTTTCATCGTTTTCTCGTTTCCTCGTATCATCATTTCTTCTCGCTTTTACTGTGCGATGAATGTTGCTGTCGAGGGAATACGATGGCAAGAATGGGAGACGATGGTGGCGCTGCTGTGGGGGAAATGGGCGACGTAGATGATCTAGTTTTTTACGTATCTAGAGAGTTATTATATTTTTAGTTTCTGTTTTGATGTATGTTTCCGTTTCTTTTTCGTTATATTATATATAATTTATTTCTTATTGGTTATTTGGTAAATGAAGATTTTGTAAACCAATAAGAACGTTTCGCTCTCACCTCACTGCTAATAGAACAACGTGAGAATCAAGATGAAGTTAGTATCCAATATGCCTTCACCGTCTTCTGTTATTGTCTTCCCGCACATACCGTTAAAAACTAAATTCCTAGCGAAAATAATTCAGATGCACTCACCGTTTCAAATCTGTGTACGACCCGTGGAGTGGGTAAATTGCATTTTTAGAGATGGAAATGTATTGAGCAAAAAATATCTCGTTGATCAGAAAGATCAAACAATAGCTGATGTAAAAATAAAAAAAATGTGCGTTTTGAATTTCCCCGGGTGGGGCGCTGTACGAGGCGTCATCACATCTTGTGATTTAAACATGTTACAAATTCACCTTTTTGATTTGTGCCAAATTGTTTATATACACAAACGTCATGTGTTTTACCTAGAAGAAGGAGATTTGCGAGAGTTACCGCCGTTATTGTTTCGATGTAATATAATTGGCTGCCAGCCCCCTTCTGAAATCGGTTAGGACTGTAATGACATCTCTGATATAAACGGGTTGGTGGGCGGAGAGTTATGTCTCGTTAGCGTAATTCAAAGAATAGATGTCTGCTCTGCATTCGTGATAATGAATTTCATGGAAACAGAGGGCGACCCGAACGTGTTCATATATACGTCCGGTGTTGGTATCCCCACGTCTCGATCCCTATAAATGATACCACGCAAAGTGAGTTAGAAAAGTAAATACGATGCGGCATATATTGACCATTTTATGGAAAATGCGTCATTCAATAACAGAGACCCCTAGTGGAAACGATCGTCGAATCGGCCGTACCTGCCCCGATCGGCCTGAGGAGGAAATAGAAGAACGGACGAGACGCCGTACCACTAGTCCATTTAATAATTAATCCAATCGTTGTCAATGTTTCCGGTGAGCATTACAATTCTTTATATTTTTTAATTAAAATATAAATTAATAGTGAGTTGTATTGCTTATAGACGCATCAAGATCGAGACAACAAAGTGGCACGGGCACGGTTCCACTGGAAACTGATGGTGAGTTAATTGTGTTTATTTCAATTATTCCTTCCCTGCTCTATACTTTCAATGCAGGACAAAACGAGATACAGGCTCAGTACGACTCTCAGCCAGGATGCAGTGGAATAGATCAAGAACCCCAGGCGGTCGAGCCCGTGCTATTCACTAACCCACCCCTAGTTGGAGAATCTAGACTGCATAAGATATGTGACCAAAACACCAAAAAATTCAAAAGATTGAAATCACTCAAGCGCGAAATTGCATTCAATATATGGAAACCATTCAAAGATGTGTCTGACATTAGCTGGATAAACTCGCTCGCTGACAAAATTTTAGAAATAATTAGACAGCGTGCCAATTGCGACGATGCGTGTGGCGCCCAATTCGGTTACACACATGGAGAGGTAGAGTTAACGCGCAAGCCAACTTATCTGATCCCACGGCCAATATCTCTTATGAAAATCGAGGATATCGTCAAATTGCTTATACGTCTCTCACAAAGTGGTACCGAAATTCCTACAGATGGTAAATTCTTCCTTAATCTACATTTTACTAAAAAGATGATTGGCGCCGGACTAAATCGAATTACCGCTAAAGAAAATTTTCGTGGGATTATTCAAATTACCAACAAGGATAATATGTGTTTGGCAAGATCGATTGTCGGAGCAAAAGCATATTCTCTGAAAAAAGCTGGTACTCTACCCGTTGAGGAATGAAATATTGTCCGTGTAGACGGTACAACACAGGCCTGCAAGGCTAGTGGTTTGGTTAGAGCTTCGGGCGTTAGACCATTTAGAAATGGTTGTAGTATCGATGAAATCAAACCTTATCAACGATTTTTCATTGCAGAAAAAATTGCTCTCGTAGTATGGCGTTTGGAAAAGTCAGAAAACCTCGTAGACATGTATAACGGCCGCATAGCATTTGACGGCAGATCCGACTGTTTTGTGTTGATTATCGGTGATTTCCCTCGCGATAAGCATCATCAACCTATCATAAATATTGAAAAATTATTTCATGGAGTTGAATATTTTTGTCAGGGTTGTAATGTCGCATATCGAAGCCAGCATAGTCACAAATGTCAGCACATATGTAAAAGAAGTTATAACTGTCCTGCTTGCAACCCTCATGCTCAGTAGAGGCCCTGTGATCTCTGCAATCCACATTTCTACGGGGACAATTGTTTCAAAAATCACATTGCACTTATTCCTCAGAACGGGGCATCACTGTGTCAGCGCGAACGGTACTGTGGTTACTGTGGTCAGCGGAGTCGTTTGAGCATGCCACACGATTGCAATAAATCACTCTGTTCCGTCTGCGAAAAACTCCATCCGCCTGGACATTATTGCTACATGCCCAAAGTGATAACGAAACCCCGAAAAACAAAAAAGTTTAATTCTTTCTTATACTACGATTTCGAGGCCCAGCAAGATGAACACTTAATGAAAATCAATTGTCTCACTAGGGAAACACATTCCAAATCTTTGTATTGCACAGATCGTGTGTGAGTGCTTTTGTGATATACAGATGGATGTATGAAGAATCCGGTAGTGTCATCGAACAATTTTTGGAATATGTTGAACGACTTTCAGTATCAAAAAATGTTTCAAACCTCATATGCATAGCTGATAATGCACAAGGTCATGACGCCCAATTCATCTTTCAAATGTACTACAGTATGAATTTGTACCACGCATACATCCTATCATCAACGGCACTAAAATTATTATGCTCCAGGTTGGAGAAAAAAATTCATTTTATAGATTGTTTCAACTTTTCCCACATGCCTCTTTCAGCTCTTCCCAAAACATTTGGAATACCGAATCTCTTGAAAGGGAAATTCCCACATCTTTTTAATACTCGTAAGAACTGGAATTATGTCGGTGATTTACCAGCAAAAGAGAATTGGCCGCATCAAACAATGAGAAAAAAGGAACGTGAAGAGTTTGAAGAGTGGTGTGAGGAAGAACTGAGGTCCAAAAAAATATACAATTTTAGAGAAGAAATTATCAAGTATTGCAGGGTTGATGTCGTGATTTTGAGAGAGGCGTGTATGGCGTTTGGGAATTTTAATAAAAGTATTTCTGGTATTTGCCCGTTTTCCCTATGCACGACCTTGGCTTCATTCTCAATGCGCATTTATCGGAAAATGTTTTTGAAAGAAGATACAGTCGGTATCATCGCGCACGGAGGGTATCTTTTTTGTAGAAACCAATTGAAAGCGGCCATTGAGTCGCTCATGTGGGTGGAATATACAAGAAATATTAACATTAGTCATGGTGGCAAAGCTCGTGAATTCAAAATACCTGCGACAAATCACGAAGTCGACGGATATTACAAAGATCCGGATGGCAGGGAGTTTGTATTCCAGTTTCAGGGGTGCTACTGGAATGGTTGCCGCGTGTGTTTCACCACAATACGAGAAAAAAACTCCACAAATGTGATTCTCTTCAAGAATGGTATGAGCGGACACTCGCTATTAATTTATTAATCCGGCATCTTGGCTACACACTCGAAGAAATATGGGAGTATCAGTTTAATGATTTGAAGCCCGGTAATCCTGTATTGCGCGACTTTGCGGCGCGCGATGAAGTATGCGTGCGCGTTCCATAATTGATAGAGATAAAGTATTATGCGAGCGGTTGCCCGAAATCGTGTGATACCGCTGAATCGAGAGCCGCGTATATCCAGGAAATTCATGATAAAACAGGCAATCAACTTGTTATGCCCCAGATTTGGTCAATTGCGTTATTGTTTAACATGTGGACATACAACATTTTCAGCGTGACACTTCCCAGCGTAACTGGATTATGCTGACCAAGTGATGAAACGTAAACAATCAATGTATTATTTAATAGAAGGTTGAGTCTGTACAGATCAGACCTGAATTGTACAGACTCAACCAACGCAACATTGTTACGATGCCTATAAAAGTCGTAAACTCTTTGTAATTAGTTAGATGACACAATAATCATAATCATTTAATAAATTCTCATATTTAAATGCCGATAAACCAGTGGTGGGATTTATCCCATTAAGCCTAGAACCTATGATAATTATTTGTACCCCACACGCTGGGTACAACATTTGGTGGCAGCGGTGTTCGGCTACAAAGGTCAAAGCATTTAAATTTTCAAGTCAACGTACTGAATGACGTTTGCATCAAATTCTCAAATCTACGTACTGAGCGACGTTTGTATTTGAACCAAGTCGACGTAGGAAACGTCGTTGCATTTTTGGATGTGACTGACCGACGGGCACTGGTCAGGGAACACGTGTCAGCAAATAGTTGAGCGGTCGATGGACTAATCGTTGAAACTACAGCACATTGTAGGTTGTAGGTGGGTCACCGTAACGTGATTCGGGGATACCCGGGCTATTTGGAGTAGTAGATACTGTGTGAGCCTACTCGGAAAAATAGATATTGAACGAGTTACTTGCAAGAAACTAGGTATCTGTCAAGTATATTTGTCATGTATATGTGTCGTATAGTTGAACGAGCTACTTGCAGAAAAGTAGGCATTGTTCGAGCGGCATAGGCTAATGAATTCTGGCAGGGGAACTGGACACGTGAGTCGGGATAATTTTCCATTACGTAGATCACAATCGCTTGATTCAATAGTGCCAGGAGCCGGAGAGGGACTTGCGGGAATATTGTAAGGAATTACCTTCAGAGCATGGCCAAATTTGACAGATCAGGATTGGTCTGAAGAAAATATACCACCTGTGAGGCAGCAACGGATGGCAGATGCACTTCGTGATTTTGGAGTGAATCTACGGAGACATTATTCATTTAATTCGGATGATATTTTATCCGACGTAGACATGAATTCACCTCACGGATTAAGAGATGCCGTCAGTACTGAGATAGAACGTATGTGGAGAAACTTCGGAAGACAGCACGGAGGTACTGACCAAAGCGAGAATTTGGAAACTATGGGTGGATTCGCAAACAACGTACCACCTGAGAGACCAATGAGACACTTGCCAGAAATCGTTAACCGACGAAATGAAGAAATAGGTGCAGTGCGAGGAGTTGAACAGGCCACAGAAGCAGGGGCTACAGTAGCAGCAAGACGACATGAAAAAGGGTTGCCTGGGTTAATTGGAATTTTTGCTGTGAATAAAAAATTTTCTTTCAAAGAGGGAGGAATTTGAATTTTTTTAGAATTTTGTAACGAAAAGTGTAGTTTTAAACAGGAGGAAATATTGAGTTTTGCTAGTCAAATTTTGCTTATGAAAATTAATTTGAAGATGGAAAGAACGCAGGCTTTCGTTAGTTAAATTTTTGTCATTGTTGATAAAAAATTTTTTTTTCAAAAGGGGATGAATATTATGCCCCAGATTTGATCAATTGCGTTATTGTTTAATATGTGGACAGCATTGTCAGCGTGACACTTTCCAGCGTAACTGGATTATGCTGACCAAGTGATGAACCGTAAGCAATCGATGTATTATTCAAGAGACGGTTGGGTCTGCACAGATCAGACCTGATTTGGACTCCGACGCGTACAAGAGTCGTAAACTCTTTGTAATCAGTCAGATGACGCAGTAATTATAATTATGTAATAAATTCTCATATTTGAATGCCGATAAACCATTGGTGGGATTTATCCCTTTAAGCCTAGAACCTACTATATTTATAAGTACCTCCCACGCTGGATACAACAAACTCGACCTGCAAAAAATAGAATTTAACTTAGGTAAACGGGCAGTTGCAAAACTTATGCTCAATTCACTGTGGGGCAAATTTGCTCAACTACAAAATTTAGGAAAAATAGAAGTCGTAAAAATATATGAAGAGTTGTACTCATTCCTCTTTGACCCTCGGAAGTCACGGACTGTGTTTTCTTGAACGATAAACAGGAAAATCCATTAGATAAGATGTTTCTAAACTGGCGATTTGTCGAAGAGGATTATGAAGTATCAGCAAATGGTAATGTCATAATTGCTGCTTATGTGACTGCCCAAGCTAGGTTAGAATTGTACAAATATTTAGAGATGTTAGGTGAGCGTGTTTTATACTATGATACCGATTTTGTTCTTTTCGTCACTAGGGAGGGTGACTCTAATCCTCCTTCAGGCAATGCGCTCGGTGAAATGACCGATGAACCGGCCTGTTACGGGACTGGGAGCTACATCACATCGTTCCTATGTGGCGGGGCCAAGTTTTATAGTTACATCGGGGTGACACCTCAAGGGACAGAATTTGAATTCTGTAAGATAAAGGGTATAAAAATTGACTCTCGAACATCTGAGAAAGTCAGTTATCGTGCTATGCGTAGACTTGTTGTAGACAGTGAAGTCTCATTTAGAATCAATACAACAGGTATGCGCAGAGCAGCACAACACCAGTCAGTCGTCCTGAGGAGAAAATAGACTCACAACTGCGAAACGTAAACGGGTGGGTAGTTCACCGGTGCCTTATGGGTATCGGTCAATCAAACGAACGCGTATTGTGTGATAAATTTGTAGAATAAAATAATGATAATGTACATATAAAAAAATTTTGTAAATAAAATTTGTATATAGTTATTTGAATGCCCCATTTCCATTACTTCAGTTAATAACATGGATCCACTTTGGAAACATCCGTTCACAGCTATTGTGTGTGGGCCCAATGATTGTGGGAAGACGGTGTTTATCAAACGTTTTTTGCGTGAGATTAATGGAATGTGTGACATGCAATTTTTCAAAGTTATTTTTTATTATACGGAGTGGCAGCCGAGTTATAATGTTTACCATAAAAAATTTGTAGAATTTCATGAGGGACTACTTGCTTCGTCCGATTTGGCGAGTGATAATAGCGCTAAACTTGTTATTCTGGACGACCTTATGCGCGAACCTTCAAATAGCGGGGGAGCTGTTGTCGATCTCTTTAGAAAATGGAGTCATCATAAAAATTTAAGCATTATTTTCATATCGCAAAATTTATTTTACCAGGGGAAAGGCCAGAGAGATATTTCTCTCAATAGTAATTATATTGTACTGTTCAAAAATCCGCGTGATCTTGCTCAGTTTGCTCATTTAGCTCGACAAGCTTACCCTGAAAATTCCAAGTTTTTGCAAGAAGCATAGTTTGATGCTACATCGAAACCATACAGTTCTTTATTGTTAGACTTGAAACAATCCAGTCCTAATAACTGTAGATTCCGTACTAATATGTTTTCTACGGATTCTCACAAAATTGTATATGTCTCCCGTTCAATGCGTGATATAAAAACACACACCTCAGATCTGAATGTTCCAGTCATGCGTGTGTGATGGCGAGGTCAACATATAAAACTGCACCTCGCCTGATCGGCATGAAAAACGCAATTTTGTTACAAGCACTCTGCGAGGCTCCACCTGCGCAACATCGCGCTTTGATGAAGTCAGCCGATCTCAAACTCATCAAGTGTATATGTGAGTCTGCATTGGATATTTTAAACGGAAACGTTCCTGTCAGGAGTGAGGAAAAGAAAAAATTGTCTAAACATAAATCTTTTCTCCGTAAATTGGGAAAATTAACTAAAAGTTTGAAACAATAAAAGAAAATTATTGTGAACCAAAAAGGGGGTCGTTTTTTACCATTGATTCTTGGTCCTGTCATTAGCGTTTTGGGCTCAACACTATTTTAATGTCGAACACGCATGAAAAATGGTAATTGTACCTCAAGATAATTTTGATAGAATTTACCAACAAGGTGGTGGGCATGCACAAGAAACCCAATTGAAAGAGCTTCAAACAGTGCAAATACCTGGAGATGTAGCGTCACGATTATATACCAAAATGACTTATATATTGAAATCTTCGACGGGTAAAAAGGAGGATGAAGAAAAGGAAAATCCCAATACCCCACCAATACAATTATTAGGTGTATAAATAAGTTTTAGGACACTTGGCAAAAAATTTAAAATTTATTTTCGAAAAAAGGTAAACTATAATTATTCATCAAAATAATCACCATCATTTTGAATAACCTTCAGTCATCTGTTAGGTAATTCACGGATGCCTTCCGCAAAGAAAGTTTCATCTTGCGAGGTGAGGAAATTATCGACCCTTTTTGCACTTCTTCAAATGTTTTGAATCGCACATCAGTCAATTCGTTTTGCATCTTCCGAAACAAGTGAAAATCAGTTGGAGCTAAGTCTGGTGAATACGCCGGGTGTGGTACAACTTCCCATCCAAGAGCCATTAACGTATCTTTGATCGGTTTACCCACATGAGGCCTGGCGTTGTCATGGAGCAATTTTACTGGACGTTTTCCTTTACCAGTAAATGGACGTTTTTGTTCAATTTCTTGGTTTAATCTCATTAATTGTTGACGATAGCGATCGGCAGTAACTGTCCCGCCAGACTTCAAAAGTTCATAACGCAGTATGCTTTTCATATCCAACCATCTACACAGCATGATCTTCTTACAGTGAATATTGCGCTTCGGTGCCGATGTCGTAGGCTCGCCGGGGTTAACCCAATGATATTTGCATTTTGGATTATCAAAATAATTCCACTTTTCATCGCCGGTCATAATTTTCGACAAAAAAGACTTTCTATGTTGCTTATTGTAAAGATTCAGACATATGTCAACTCGGGTATGTTTATTTTCTTGAGTCAAAAAGTGTGGCACCCACTTTGTTCCTTTTCGACTCTTTCCCATTGCGTTTAAGCGATATAAAACGGTCTGTTGAGTTACTCCAAGCTATTTTGCGAGTTGTTTTCCATCTGGCAAGAGTTTTCATCCAGCAACGCTTGCAGTTCCTGGTCAACCACCCTTACAGGGGCCCCGGTACGTTCACGGTCACTAACGTCGAAATCACCTTCTTTAAATCGCTCATACCAATACTCACATATACTTTTCGATAAAATGTTGTCCCCAAGAATAGAACAAATCGATTGACATGCTTTCCCAACAGTTTTTCCTTGATGGAATTCATAGCGAATGCAGTGTCTAATAAATAGCTTATTGGTCTGCATGTTTTATTCACAGAATTTAAGGTTATGTTTATGACTTTCTTATGTTTTGATACTACATAGCAAACCTCACTATATCATATGTAAGCGGTAACTTTGAATTACTTCCATGACACGGAATCGAAGTGTCCTAAAACTTAGTTGTACACCTTATACATCCGTCTTATAATGACTCTATCATATCAGCCGTACCAAAAAATTATCAGAAACAAGCGAGCGCATTACTTAAACATATTCAAGAATTGGCGGGGCAAGGGCGTTTAAGGTGGGATACGTCAGATATTGTCCAATTGGACGGAGTCCGTATACCTGAGTCAAATATTGTTGACTTGGTGAATGATTCGCTGAGGCATGAGGCATGAGACAATAAAAGCAACAGGAAGAGAATTATTTACTGGTTTCTTATGGGATATGAATACACCAAAAGATTTTGATGATAACAAAAGTTTCTGGATATTACGCTCACCAGCGGCCATATGTACACCTACACAGACTGAACAATTAGACTCCGCAAATAACTCTTTCACGCCCAAGACATCACAAATGGGTAAAAGAATAGCGTTCGGAAGTAATGATAACTCATCTAATGATTCAAGAATAAAAGCATGGAGCAGATTAAGTTAAAGGATACTTATTACAAACTTGAGGATCCCACTGGTTATTCGGGGGACACCAGAATTATACCGAAGCATGAGAAAAAATACCTCGCCAAGATATTGTTCAGTGGGTTAATACGCAGAATGCTTATACTCTTCGTAAGCCTATATGGAGACGTTTTCCACGACTGCATTATAATGTGGATACGATAGATAATGTGCGGAAGGTAGATTTGCTTGATTTGCAAAAATTAAAATCACATAACGACGATACAACGTACTTATTATCAGTTATTGGCGTTGTAAGCAAATTTGCATGGGTGGAACTACTAGCCAATAGACAGGGGTCGCTGTCCGTGAAATATTCAAACGTGTATTCGCCTAAGGACGTAAACCACGGCTATTACAGAGAGATCGTGGAAATGAGTTCCTCGCCAACATGGTACAAAAGTTATTTTTAAGAAATATAGCATATCGTATTGTGAGAACTCCTGATATTAAAACTGCTATAGTGGAGCGTTTCAACAGAACATTGAAGGATCCAATGCGGCGATATTTTACCCACACAAAATTTTATCGATACATTGATGTTTTGCAATAATTTGTGGATGCGTGTAACAAATCATATCATAACACAATTAAAATGACACCAGCGTCAGTGACACTTGCAAATGCGTATGAAGCAATAGAAGATATGAATAAATCTCATGAGCATCAAGATGAAAAAATTACTCTGCGTCCGCTTAAATACAAAGGGAATGATTACGTTCGTATTAGTAAGACAAAAGGGGTCTTTGAGAAAGGATACGAGTCAAACTGGAGTGACGAGATTTTCAAAATTGTACGTGCTTGCCAGCATCAATTATTACCAATATATGAGCTTGAAGATTTAGCTGGAGAAGAAATCGATGTTTTTTTCTCTGAAGAAGAACTAGTGCTAGTGAACAAAGACCTCACTACCGAACCATATGAGATTGAGAAAATATTGAACACCAAGGGGAAAGGAAAGAACAAACAGGTGCTAGTAAAGTGGGTCGGCTATTCAAACAAATTCAATTCGTGGATCCCTGCTTCGAATTTAGAAAAGATTTAAAAAAATAAAAGATGAAAAATGAATAGGAATAATTTTTATATGGTTCTATTGTGTGACAGAAGCATGGAATATTTTCCAGATAACATAGCAACGAGATTCAACAATATCTATCGCATGATGTTCGGTTGACGGGTACATGGGTTGTAGGTATCACAGAATTGCAATACCCCTGTCGTCTATTGCACATTCAGAACAGAGATGACGGTTATGTAACCGTCATCAAAAAGGATGAGCTTGTGAAAGAGCAAAGAAAAGCTCAGGCCAATGCGGTTCCCCGTGGGATTTACGAAAGTTTAGATCATCTGATAAAAGTTTTGAATCATCTGCCTCAAGTTGGTAACTATATTCTGCTTGAGACAAAGAGACACGATCACGGTTATGTTAAGATGAATCGTGTATGTGAGTCAAATGAATCATGTAAAAATCAAATACATTTACTTAATTTGTCATGGAAGCTGAGAACTATTGTGGGGGTCGACCAGGATGCTGGCGGCGATAATGGGATCGGGGAAAATGAAAAAAATCTCTGCAAACCATCCTGCTAGCCTGGCGCGAGCATTTCCCGATCGTATGTACATATATTGTGATTTATGTGGACCATATGTGATAGGTGATGTTCAAACATCGCTTTTACGTATAGCTTCTTTCAACGGTGTTGACTAAACGTATGGGAGCATGACGACAATTACTTTTCCATCGCCTAATTATATTCCTTTACTGCAAAATGGATTTCGTACAATCGAGATAGATATAAGAGATGGTCAAGGACGGCCTATACCATTCGAGTATGGACCTTTGAACCTCACACTTCATTTTAAACGGATGGATACATAAGATGTCACATTACATTGCATGTTATGAAATGCAGACCAGCGGAGGTGCTAGCGAAAGGTACAATAGATTTGGGCGTATTTACGTGGGTGGTCCCTATCAGAAAGAGCTCGGAATCGGTGCTTTCC
Source organism: Diachasma alloeum (assembly GCF_001412515.2). Taxonomy (NCBI): domain Eukaryota; kingdom Metazoa; phylum Arthropoda; class Insecta; order Hymenoptera; family Braconidae; genus Diachasma; species Diachasma alloeum. The sequence continues at coordinate 180,294 of NW_021681162.1, forward strand.
TCGGGGGACTGTTTCGTCGTATACTTCCGTTCTTAGGTGGGGCCGCTCGTGCCGTCGGGAAAGAAGCACTGAGTGTTAGTGTGAATGTATTGGACGATGTTGTCACACGAAGTATACCTTTGAAAGGATCGAGAAACGTCTCAGCGAATCAGGAACGAATCTGAAACGAAAAGCGACTGATAAGCTAGAGCCACTGATGTCTGGATCTGGATATAAAAGATCAAGAAAGCGCCAGCTTACTCAAAAACGTGTTAAGCGCCGTGGAGGTCAGACGTCTCGCACAATCTGTAAAAAAAAGAAATTTGCCGTGCGTAAGAAGGAGACAGAGAGGCGGAAGAAGAAGAGAACCAAAAAACATACTGTGTACGATATTTTTGGTAATAATTAAAATGTCTTTCCTTCATTTACATTTGTCCGAGTGTGCAAAATCTGAGCTCGATTTATTCACTATCCCACCAACACAAACGAGTATCGAATAATCTCATTGGACTCTATACAATGCTGTTGCATCAATGGGGAAAAGTACATTGATTTACCGTACATCATGCTCAAAATTAGGGTGAAAATTGTAGCAGATAATGGTGCTGCAACCGACTCAGTGGATCCTGTAAGTAATTTCATACACTCACTTTTCAGACAAATCGATGTTGCTTTTAAGCGAAAATTAGTATCCCCTCCAAATAATGCCTATCCATACAGAGTGTACATTGAGACATTATTGAATTACCGTAATGATGCGAAAAGTAATCACCTAGAGAATACTTTATGGGCCAAAGACACAGCGGGGTGCATGGATCACTTTGCAGGCGGGAGAGAAGATCAAACCAAGACGAAAATTTATAATCTCGGATTAGAAAAACGAAGGGCAATGACAATGGAAGGAAAAGTAGTTGAAATGCTTGGGCATATCCAATGGGATGTATTCAACCAAGACAAATTTTTATTGAATGGTGTTTATATGCGGCTGCGCCTGAAAAAGTCGAAAGATTCGTTTTGTTTCATTCATAAAACAACAAAAAATTATAAAATAACAATCACCGAAGCCTCTTTAATAGTGAAAAGAGCAAAATTGAGCAGTGGTGTTCTACTTGCCCATGCCAAGACTCTAGCTAAAATGACAGCGAAATATCCATTGACCCATGTGGAAGTGAAATCTTTTGTTTTTTTATCGTGGGACTACCGGAGAGACCATTGACAATGCTATTGTCAGTCAATTACCAAAACATGTAATTTTTAGTTTTGTGGATAATGCATCATTTAATAGTGATAAGGGTCGGCATCCCTTTGATTTTCAAAATTGGGGAAATAATTTCCTAAGTGTCTTCTTCGTGGATGGTGTACAAGTCCCAAAATGGCATTTACAACCTAATTTTGATGGCAATTCTCACATGGAGGCAGAAAGCTATGCGAACACGAACAGCTTGTCTGTATTGTGACGCCGATATATTAACTAAAATTATAAATAGTGCCAATAGTAAAACACATATGATACCTGTAGCTCTTTTTTTTCTCGGTTTTTAGTGTGTTTTGCGCTGTGTGTACTTCATTGAAAGATGTTTAACTCAATATCATTATTGTACATTGTGTAAAACCTATCTTGGGCGTTATCAACACTGATGGTGCTGCCATCTGTATTCTTTAAATAAAAACCGAAGAACGTAATGGCAGGTGATCAGTATACGAGAAACAGTGTCCGAGTGTGGAAGTACCATGTCCGAATAAACTGAAAGAAGTCGTTATTGACATGCAATGGTCGGTAGGGCCTAAGGAGACTTGTTCCGAAAGAAATGGCCATCATCTCAGTTAAGGGAAATCATAGTGAACACTGGCTGATTGCACCACCATGCCGAGCATGCGATTCGGATTTTGATGCTCGTCGTCAAACTTATGATTACCCTCATATTTCCACCGTTTAGAATGGGACTATGGCTACACTCCATACAAGTCGGTGAGTCAAATTCTCAGAGAGGCGGAAAAAAATGTGGCTAGAATCTATGTGCGTGGACGTGAAAAATTAATGTTCTTACAAAGAATTATCATGGAGAACTGTAGTTAATTTAGAAGATTATGCGCCTAGTTTCAAGCATTTTCCCAGAAAATGAGCGTTTTTGTATCTATCATGCTGAATCTAATGTACATGGTCACTATGTCTGCGCTTGCCATAACGCAGTTAAATTAAAGATTTGGATTAGACAAAATATTTATACAGGAAAAATTAAGTTGAAGGATTCTGATATTAGTAAAATTTTGAGTGTCGACGCATATCGCATCTTTCAAGTAACGGGCCATGAACTAAGCAGTGACGACGAAATTTACGGGATTTCTGATAGCGACAGCGATAGTGACGATACGATCTCGGAAGAAAATCTAACACCACCAACAGTGCCGATGAGACTTCCGAAAGAGGGTCGTGACGTTACGGAACCTGGATGTAGGAAACACTACAGTCATCGTATGAATACCCGACAGTTACTTGCTGTTCTACCTGCGACCCATGTCACCATCGGAGGAGTATTTCCCGCGGATAAGATTCCCTGGCAATGGACCCGACCGTGTGCAATCATCGCTAATATCTATGATTCCAATCAACCAGGAACACATTGGGTCGCGATGTACTCTGACCATGAGGGAAAGGGAACGTACTTTAGATAGCTATGGAGTTCCACCGAGAGATCACAGGTTTGCACGCTGTCATAGAAGAAACTGTCGAAACTATAAATACAATCATAAACAACTTCAAAGCGTCACAAGTAGCGTATGTGGTCACTATTGTGTTGTGACCGCGCTAAGCAATAACGGAAGTAGGGTTGTGATATAGACGTTACTTATAAGCAAGTCCCGACATTCGTCGATACGCAGTTGGTCAGAGTGCTCCATTCTGATAAACTCGATGAGCCTGACTACAATACCTGTCTACGGATTTGAATATTTTAACTCACCGGAGGGAATACCTGCATATCACATCACTATGGAAACAGACAAATACCCAATGTGGTTTTTTATCCACTCTGGTCTTGAACGCTGCTGCACTAATGGTTTTCGGGATTATTTATGTTGATCAGAATTTTTATAATGGCGGGTTCATTGGAAATGTAACCGAAATGTTGAATAAAATTCTGTAGAAATGGAAAATTTGTACAAGTGTTTCATTGTCTATTGTTAACGCATTCCTAACACCAGACCCTTCCGGACAAGGGTTCCTAATTGCAGCTGCGTTTACCTGAGGCCCGCCAGACGCTACCCTCTTCACATTCATAGTCACCTGATACATTTTCCCGAATATTTTGCGATTCCCGCCTTTGCCCCCTGCCCTTCCCACCCACTCACCGCCGATCTGACAGCAGCGCCACCTCCTGCCCCCACTCACCACCGGTCGCCGGCCGCCGACCCAACAGCGATGCCAGCGCCAACTGGTGGCGAAACTAATCCGCTTAATACTACAATACAACTATTAAGGAGTCACAAGCAAAGAAATTAAGTCGACAAGTTTTTCAAATTATTTTCGAAACTAAGAGAGATATATGTATCCACCTAAACTTATTTGTAAACCTAATATATATTATAACGTGTTATTTTCGTTACAAATCATTTCATGGTTTTTGTAGACCTTCGCGTGGTTTTTGGGGTTTTAGATTGGTTGCCACCAGACTTGAAGTCAAACCTACCATTCAACGGGAGTCATTTTTTTTTTAGAGTTAATTTTGTATGACTGATTATTTTGTTTTGTATTTGAATTTTGTACGAAATCACACGCTTAATGATTGGAGGACTTGTTGGACTACGAGGGACATCGAGGGATAATTGGCATCAACGTCAATTCCCATTTGAATTCGATAGAACTTGGAGTATCTACCAAGTCACGTAAAGCTTCGAACGTTTACCGTGAGAGTATGGCGCTGAGAGGACCTTCATTGCAGAACAGATGAACGAGTGGCGAGTCTACATTAGAGAGGGACTGCTACATCATCGAGGCCTGGACGTGCCGATGAAATACTATGATTTATTGATTCAAGATCAATTAAATGATTGGAGGTAGCCGGAAGGGCTTCAAGACTATTTATGATTTGATGACATTATTTGAATTGTAATTGGAATTATGGTATAGTTGGAATAATTAATTTATTCAACTGATTTGATAATGCGCAGGCACAAAGTTAGTAGCGCGCAGGCGTGAGATTTTGGGTCCAATCATAATTGAGAGTAATGGTCGTATTGCGGGGGCCAATGAAATTAATTGCCGCGCAATTGATGATTGCGTCGACACCTGTCATAGTCGAGCGATCACTTCTGTTCTGGTGGTGACGGCGTGCACGTGTTTCGCACGCCTGTCGCAATTTTTTGTGTCCGACGCCATTTCAGAAGCCATGTTGGGCTTTGGCGTCCTTTGGGTATTTCTCCGGGTTTCCTTGGAATTTCTGGAAGTCACTGGGATGTTTTGAGACCTGCCATGCAGCCGGGAGTTCTTTGGGATTTTCGTCTGGACATCGGTGAGCGTGGTGATTAAACATTTTGGTATTTTGTGAGGGCAAAATCGAGTCAAAATATTCGGCGTTTCGCACGCCTTTGAACGACTCTGATAAGTGACGAGATTTTGTCCGCCCAGTGAACAGTTTTCCTTTGAATCTTTTCGTTATATTGTTTTCGTTAAAAACTCTCATTCGTTAGAAATATTAGTTCGTTCGGAATTTTAGAATTTTGATTTCATTTTTTTTGTTTTGTTTTGGTTCAGAATTTTGTACGTTAGATTCATCCATTCGGTGAACCATTGAGGTTTCGTAACCCTGGAGATTTTGAAGTATTTAATTTCGATTACGATCGGACTCTCGTTGGATGGTATTTAACTTGGATAATTTCGAAGGACATTGAACGTGGGTTACTGTGTGTCTCGTGACCTTGCTTCGTTTCGCTGGCCGTTGTCTTGAGTTTTCGTATTTGTTTCGGACAGCCAGCTTACTTGTCACGTAGACAAATTCTTGGGTTTCGATCGTTCAGTGTTGTTCAATCTACATGATTATTGTGGACGATATTTTGATTCTGGTTTTATTTTGTTTTCCTCCTTGACTTTGGCTATTCTTGACTATCTCTTTTGACTAAATTGACTACTTCTCTATTTGCCTATCAGAATCTTTTATTCCTTGGACAATTGTAGAATCAGTACTATTGAAGCCTCATGATCGTTGATCGATCGAAACAACCAAAGGGGGTTTTCCAAAGAAATTGATTTGTTTTATTTGTATCGAGTCATTTAATTCCGATTAAATATTGTGATTTTCCCCCCGCAATTCTGAGTTTAATTTATTTGTTTTGTTCACCTAGTTACATCTCTAGTCTAAGCTCTTTCAGGAACCGATATACGTCTTTTCGCCTGGAGCTAGTGGGAGACCGTTTCGAGCTTAGGGCTAGTTTGATTTTGTTTCTTTCGTTCCAGTGGTCGTTCTGGTAAAAACGATCTGGCGCTCAACTTTTTGTCGTTTTAGTTTCTACGTGAGTGCCAGAGGGCTGCGTATTGGACCGAGGGATTCCGTGAACCTTGGAAATTACGTCACAATATATATATATATATATATATATATATATGTATCATATAAATATATATATATATATTACATACATATACATCATATATATATATATATATTGTTTCCCCTAAGGGTTACAAAGAACGTCTATTTCATCATACAATAAACCTTCTATACTTTTTACAATAATCCCTTAATCCTACCGTGGTCCTATTTACATCGTGTCTTAGTTCCTATATTTACATCCTTCTTATTCTATTATTTCTGTTGATAAGTTGCTAGTGTGAGGGAGAGAATGCGAGAGAACGTGCGCAAGCGGGGCCCCTACGTCCGGTCTCCTTTAAATCTCTGCGTTCCTCCAGAGCCTACTCTTCCCCCCCACCCCTTAACCTCTGCCCCACCCCCCTGCACACACTTACGCACACACATACATATCCACGCACACACATAGTCCCACACACTTATGCCCCACACCTACCCTCACACACACTCCCAATCATTGTGCTATCTCCATTCTTCCTACCCACGAACACCTTCTTTTTCTCATTCTGCTATCCACCTTTCTCCCTCCCTATTCTCATCTAGAACCTCGCACACTCTTCCACACACTTCTGCCCTCCCCCTCCACATTCCTCTATCACATGCAACCACGTCTCTTCACTCGCATTGCATCTTCTGCACCTTTTCCTTTCCTCCTTTTCCCATCGCCTTTCTCCTCTCATACCCTCTCCCAAACTGTATCTAGCCAACCTATTCCATCTTTCCTCTCTCCATTCCTTACTCAGGTATTCCGGTATTCCCTCTGCCCACACCCCCTTACACCGCTCATTTGACTCCGATTTCATTATCCTTCTCCATCTTTCTCCCGTCTGTTTCTCTGTATCTATTTCCTCCGCTCCCTCCAAGCCTACCCCCCCCCCTCTTTGCATTCCTATCTCTTCCATGTACTCCCTTCTCTCCTCTTCCCATTGGGACACTTCCCTTCTGCCCTTTCACCCCTCCATCTCCTCCAGACACTTCCTTGCAATGCTACTTCCTTCCTCCCTCCTCGATTTCTCCTAGAAATTCCATGCTCTCCTCCTTGCCCTACTTCTCAGTTTGTCCCTCTTAAGTTCTTTCCTTACAATACCCGGGCGTCCCTCTTCCCAACCCCAGTACCCATCTCAGGTACCTCTCCTCTACCCTCTCTACCTCCTCTCTTTCCTTCCATCAGCACACCTCCGCTCCGTACCCCATCACTGACCATACCAACGTATCAAACTCTATATTCTTCTTCTTCAGTTTCTCCTGAACCTCCTCTTCCCTATTCCCCATACTGGTCCCATTATCTTTCCCGCCTTTGATTCCCTGTCCCTCACCTGTACTTCCCTCCCCACCATTACCCATTTTTCTCCTTTACCCCTACTCCCCCCAAACACCATGACCTTCGATTTCTCCGCATTAATCGTCAGATCTTTTCCCATCATATATTCCCTCATAAAATTCATCATTCTCCTGCCAGCTTCCTCCTCCGCCAAAATCACCATATCGTCTGCGTATACCAGCGAGAATATTTTTGAAGGCCCCAAACTCGCTCCACCCTTCCACGGTTTTTCTCAACTCCTCCTACAACTTCGCCGGCAGGATGTTAAAGAGAATCGGACTCAGCGGAAATCCCTGCCTAACCCTCCTCGCTGTCCAGAACTTTTCCGAAACCTGTTCGCCTATTCTTACCTTGCTAGCCGTTTCCTTATAGATTTCCTTGACTCTTTCCGTTATTCCTTCCGAGATGCCTCTTTCCCTCATTACCTCCCACAGTGCCCTCCCATTCATCGAATCGAAAACCGCCTTCAGATCTATAAAACTCGCGACCAAGTTCCCTCCTTTCTCTCCCACCTGCAGATTTACCAGGTAGTTCAGGGCAAAAATATTGTCCACCGTACCCATCCCCCTTCTAAACACCTTCTGATTGTCCGGCACTATCTCCTTTTCTTCTACTTCCTTTTCTAACCTCTTCGTTAACACCGACGCATACACCTTATATAGCGTCATCATGAGCGTAACCTTCTTGTACTCTTCCACTCTCTTCCTCTCTCCCATCTTCGCAATTGGGGCCGCCAACCCATCCCTCCACTGCTTCGGCCACCTTCTCTCACCCCCTCTATACCCTATCGCAAATTTGCCACGCCATCTTTTTTATTGCTTCTACCCATCCTTCCATATCTCATTTTCTATCCCATCCTCCCCCAATGCTTTTCCCCCTTTTTCTTTTACTATTGCTCTTTCAACTTCCTCATACGATAGCCCTTCCTCGTCCCCTTCTATCCCCTCCCTTTTGCCCTCTCCTATTACCCGTCCTTCCACCCCACCTAGTAGCCTCATGAAATAATTTTTCCATTCTTCCATTCTTATTCCTTCCTCTATTCCTTTTTTCACCCTTTTCTCCCTATTAATCACTTCCCACTCTCCTTCCTCTTCCATCGCTCGTTCTACATCCGCTTCGAACCCAGTTCGCTCCTCTTCCTTTTTCCTCCCGCACAGTTTATTATACCCTGCTCTCTTCTCCCTGTATTCATCCCTGTCCACTTCCCCTTTCCTTGCTCTCATCAGTGACCTCCTCGTTTCCTTCTTTGCTTCCCTGCACTCTTCGTCCCGCTACTCTTCCCATCCTTCTCCCTTCCTCTTCCTTCCCTTTTCCACCCTTTCCTTAATTTCATTCACTCTCTCTTTCACGTCTTTTATCATTTCATCCACCGCCCCCTTCTCCCACTCCACCATCTCCAGCTCCCTTCTCAGTTTCTCCCTTTCTTCCTTTTCCCAGAATGGCACTTTAACTGTCTTCTTCACTCTCCTTCTCCTTGATTGCCCGCTTCTTCCCTCTGCTTCCCCCTTCAGCGGCGCAACTAACAGGAAGTAGTCCGAGTCACACTCTTCCCCCACCTCAAGTCTGTCCACTATTTCCATTCCCTCTGTCATCCGTCATCACATAGTTTATTACTGTCCTATGCCCCCCTTACTCCCTTGTGAACTCGCACACCTCATCCCCCTGCAATGCCCGTTCAGCAGCGACCACCCCGACTCCTTCAATGCTCTCAAAAGCATTCTTCCATCCCTCTCCACCTTTCTCTTATTCTTTGACTTCCTCGATTCTATTCCCTCGCCCTTTTCGTTCTCCACAAGCCCCCCTTCTGTTCCCGTCACCGCGTTGAAATCTCCCCCAATGATTAATACCTCTTTCCACTTCCTCTCCATTTCTTCCCTGAACATTTCTAGCTTCCTCCCCATGTCCTTATTCACGTAAACTCCTATTATTTTACACGCTTTTCCCATTGTTTCAATCCATCCGTCTACCCACCCCTCAAAGGATAGGTCCTTCTTCTTCCACTCCTTCCCAATCCTCCCCCTTGCACAACTCCTGTATTATTCCCATCAACATTCCCAACATCCCCCGTCCTTTTCTGTGTACTTTCTTCACTAATTGGACTTTCCACCAGTACTCCTTTGGCACTCTCTTTCTCACCTTCTCCCAGCGTCTCCTCTGTAGCCATGTCTCCATCATCACCAACACGTCTCATCTTCCTAATCTCTTCCAAAAATTCTTCTCCTTTTTTTCTAGCCCGTTCACGTTCCAGAAAACGATCCTCACCCCCCTTTTCCCTCTTCGTTCTTTCTTTCTACTTCCTCCTACCGGGCACCTCCTTCTTCCCTCCCAACAATTCTACTACTTCCACCCCCGTCCCTTCCTTCTGGTATTTCCTTACCTCCACTTCTTTACTCTCTCTTCCCACCTTCCTCCCTTCCTTCCATTCCTCTCCCCTTTCATTCCTCAGCTTATCCATCATTTCGTCAAAAATCCATAGCTCCCCTTCAATCCACATCCTCTCTCTTCCAACCCTTACCTTTCTTCCTTCTCTTCGTTCCACCCCTTCCATGCACTCCAGTCTCCATTGCGTTCTCCTTTCCTGACATGTTAAGTCATTCTCCAATCTCTCCGGCCTCTATCTCATCTGTGCCCTATTTTCCATTACCCTTCTTTTCTGTCCCACATCCGTTAATTCCACTACCACTGACTTCTTCCCTTGTCCATCTTTACTGCCAAATCTCCTCGCCTTTACCACCGCAACCACCCCCATCACCTCTCTCAGCAATCCCTCTATCTCCTTTCTTCCGTCCTCCTCCCCCAGCCTCACCTTTCTCACGACTATTCTTTCTTCTTCTCTCCCTTTCCTGCCTTTCTTCCTTCGATTCCAGCTCCTAAACTCTCCTCTTCAATTCCTCATTTTCCTTCGTCGACTGCCCCCTTCTCCTCCTTTCTCTCTCTTTTCTAGCCCCATCTCCTTAATTAATTTCTTCAGCATTTCCACCTTCTCTGCATTTCTCTGTAGTGCCTCCATCCTTTCCTTAACCTCTACTTCCACCTCCCTTCCCTCCCTCCTCACCACTGCTACTATTTCCACAGTGTCACTTAGCCTCCCCCACATCTTTCTCTTTTCTTATTCCCACTTGTTTTCCCACTTCTCCCATTTCTCATTTACGACTCTCCTCTCCTCTCTGATTCCCCTCCCCTCTACCGTAACCTCCTTTAACGCCGCCATCGTATCCTCTCTAAAGCTTATCAGCAGCTCTTCAATCCTCCTTATGTTCTCCATTCCACCTCCTCCCTTTTCTTTCTCTTTCTTTCTCTTGCTCTCGTCTTGCCGTTCCTCATTTCCCCCCTTCTCCTTCGATCTCCTCTTCTTAATACTCTCACTATCCTTCAAATCCTTTTCCGTTTCCCTACTCTCCGCCCCCCCCCCCCCCCCCCCCCATTGGGCAAACATCGACGGGGAACTANCTTCAAATCCTTTTCCGTTTCCCTTCTCTCCCCCCCCCCCCCCACCCGCTCTCCATTGGGCAAACATCGACGGTGAACTATTTCTCCTCTTCCTATCCCTCAACAGCCTCTCCGCGTTCGGTAACCTCCCTCTTCTGCGCCTCTTTGCCTCTTCCCCGCCTCCTTCTTCATCTGACATGTCCGATACCTCCACTGCTAATTCGTACACTGACTCATTGCGTCCTCTCCCTTCCTGCTCATTTCCCCGATTCCCTACTCCTTTCTCTTCTTCCCCCCCCCCTTGTCACCCTCCGAACCCATCCCCCTTCTCCATATCCTCCATATCGCTTACCTCCATCGACTTGGTCGATACTATAGTCCTAAACAGATAACTCATCTTTTCCTTCCTTATCTTCTCCCACCTGCACTACCGACCCTCTCGTTTAGAGATTGTTCCCTCCTCCACCTCTATCCTGCTGTCGCTGCCCTACTCTTCCCTCTCCTTATTTCCCACCAAAATCACCTAATCCTCTCTTTCCCCTGCCCTTCTAACCTCTTCCCCTCCCTTTACCCCGACAAACTCAAAAAACTCCTGTTTTTCCTCCTGCTGTCCGACCCCTTTTTCTGTCCTTCCCTCCCTTCCTTGCTCCCACCTTGTTACTCCTAGCTACCCTCTTCTTTCTCCCCGTCACCTCACCTGTCACTGACCTCATCCAGTTAACCTCCAAAACACTACTCCCTCTTTCACCCTTTTTCTTCCTTCCACGCTCTTTCACACCAGTTTCACACCCTTCCACACTCCACCTTTCCTCTCCGCCACACTATTCCACCCCTTTTCCTAATTCCAGGAACTTTCACACTTCTTTTCTTATGAAAAAAACCAAAGCACTACCGTCGTCCACTACCTTCTCACCGCAGACTGGAAACGGAAGTCATCTAAGGGAGATAGCAAATTTTTACTGAAAGAAAGGGAGGGTCTCAATTTTTTTTTCAATTTGACCAAGTTATACATTTTCATTTAAATTTCTCCTTCCTCTCCAGGCCATTTCGTGGTTCACAGCAATTTTATACAAGAATAAAATAAACTATAAATCCTTCGTAATTAGCCGACGTCTCGAGTGGTAAATCCACTCCTCATCAGGGCATTTTATTTCTCAAAATCTGTTAAACTCGAAAATCCCATCAATAACTCTTGACAACAACTAGAACAAGAACATAAAGCTAGTCGTCATTCTAACTTGCAAACATGCACTCAGGCCAAAGCAATACCTATTTTATCAGAAAGCGCTACTGTTAAAAAATCCTTATACTTTGTCATTTTATTTAAACTCACGTCAGTTCTATCTAACATGGCAATCACAACGTGGAAACCGACACTAATGAACACCATAATACTATATTGATTATTAGTGTTGGTTTCAATGTTGTGATTGTCATGTTATGTAGAACTGACGTGGGTTTAAACAAAATGACAAAGTATAAGGATTTTTTAACAGTAGATCATTTTGAAAAAATAGGTGTTGCTTTGGTCTGAGTGCATGTTTGCAGGTTAGAATGACGACTAGCTTTATGTTCTTGTTCTGGTTGTTGTCAAGAGTTATTGATGGGATTTTCGAGTTTAATAGATTTTGAGAAATCAAATGCCCTGATGAGGAGTGGATTGACCACTCGAAACGTCGGCTAATTACGAGGAATTTATAATTTATTTTTCCCCTTGTATAAAATTGCTGTGAACCGCGAAATATCCTGGAGAGGAAGGAGAAATTTGAATGTTCATACTGGCGGTTGGAATAATGGTTTTGTTGGTTATACATTTTCACATTTTTTATAATTTCTAAAATTTTTTGACCTTTTAAAATTTGTAAAATTGTTAAAATTTATAAAATTGTCAAAATCTTCAAAATTGTTGAGATTTTCAAAATTTTCACAACTCCGTGGTGATTGTGGAAGATTTTGAAATTTTCAAAATTTTTGAAATTTTTGAAATTTCTAACTCGGACAAATTGAAGAAGAAATGAAAACCGCACTCCACTTTTTCTATTGTGATGACACGGGTCGTCAGCCCGTAATTTATTTTTGAATGTAAAATTTGTTAATTTTTAGTTTTATATAAAAATCAAGACCTTCTTGGGCAAAATGGTTAAAAATTAGCCTCTAGGAGACTTCTCTCATCCATGAGAATCGGGAAAGGAAATACTCCAAATCTTTCCCAATTCTACCATTTGTCATCATCGACGGTTGTCACTCCACGACAACGGGTTGAGTCGAGATGAGGAGGTCCTGAGAAAAATCTCTTGAGACCAAACAACATCCAAATCACACCTTTCAGGCTATTAGGAAGGAGGATTGGATGATGGCGTTCCTCTACGAGGCACATGCTTTTCAAATGAGAGCAGAAGGTGTCTTCAACCGAGGATCAATTGCCATTAACCACCGACTGAGAATGGTCCAGGGTACCCTGACGTAAGGAACGACCGGAGTATGAAACTCCACTCCATCTGACGAGCAAAACCTGCAGGAAGTCAGCGAGCGATATCCGAATGACAATAAAATTGTCTACTCATCAACAATCCATAAATTCTAATTTGGAATAATTTTAAAATACTGAAAATATCGATTAATATTCATTTATGATTTTTGAGAAATAATTTTCCAGACTGGGGGCGGAAAAGCATCCCTTTTCTGGACCGTTTAGAGACGGTAAAGAGGCATTTTTCCAGGCTCTCCGGAGCCTGGAAAAGAGTCTCTTCCTATAGCAAATTGTTATTCTCACGTCTCTTATACTATATTCTGGCGTTCTAGCTCGTTTCACGCATGCGCCTCCACGTGTCAAAATAATTGTGTAGATGGTGGAATTTCCATCATCACTAACCTATAACTAGCTTATTATGGGTGCATTTAATGTCACACCTGTAATTTATTCACTAAAATTTGCAATAATTATTCAAAACCGATCAAGATGGAGGAGGATTATATAGGAGAGTTTTATAGAAATAACGATAACGATATCCCTCAAGACGTGCGAGATCAAGCACAATCGTATCGTAGTGGTACATTGCTTAAAAAATCAAGATCGAAGTATGACGAGGCTTCTTACAAATTCATGGAATGGAGAGAACTTAAACAAATTGATTCTTTCACTGAAAATGTTTTTCTCGTTTATTTTGGAGAACTGAGAGACAGTGGAAAATACTGTCTAACTACGTTGTGGTCGATACGTTCTTTCTTGCTGGCAACAATTAACACGAAACACAATGGAAACATCAAAGACTATTACCAAGTGAAATCTTTTCTAAAACAAAATGAAAAGGGCAACAGAGCAAAAAAAGCTAAAGTTTTAATGTCAGAAGAAGTGAAAAAATTCCTCGAAGAAGCAGATGATTATCATTATCTACTCACAAAGGTAAATTTTACAAAGATAATAATAAATTGATTTGAATGTGAAAATTGACGCATATATACTGAGGAGAGAAAATTCAATAAATTTTTCACATCACCCTAGCACGAAATAGTATATTACAATACAAGTGAAAAAAGTAGTCTCGCCTTCGGCTCGGTCTGTAACTCTCACATTCGTTGGGAAGTACTTTTTTTCATATGTATCGTACGATATTTTATGATACTGATGAGAAAAGAGCGATTTTCTACACGCGAAGCGTGCAAAAAAGTGCCCTTTTTTCACTTGTATCATAAAAAAATTATAGAAAAATCGAAGACATTGAATAGAAAATCCTATTTTATTTCCATCAAACTTCTATAACAAATTCTACGAATTTCTGGTGAATTCTGGTGAAGATTTTCACTACTTTTTTTTATTTCGGTTCAAGTCATCCACAAAAAAATATGATATTTTTGAGAATTATTATTATTATTGATGTTTATGGTGAAAAATTGGAAGACACTTTGTGCTAGGAATTTTTTCCTCTATGAAAAGGATTTTTGATATTTTACTGTAACACCACTGGATTACGAACAAATTTTATATTTATAGGCATGATTATTTACTTCACAGATTATTCTGATTATTGGAGTATGTGGCACGTGTCGTAAAGATGAACTCCACAAATTACAAGTTCATGATGTCTACGATAATCAACAGAAGCGTCTAATAGTATTCGAGTTATTTGATAATAAAAATGATTTAGATCGAGATTTTGCAGTTGATGGGGAGTTTTATGACCCTGTTAAAAAATATATAAATCTCAGACCACCAGACACCGAGACTTCCCACTTCTTTATTAAGTACAACAAGGGAAAATGTGCCAGACAGAATGTTGGGGAACACACTCTTGCCCGAATGCCCAAGGAGATCGCCTTGTTTTTGAATTTGGAGAGAACTGGTGACTATACGGGACGCATATTTTGTCACACTTCTGCCACGATCCTCGCAGACTCTGGACCGAGCATGAGTCTCATCCAACGTGCAGGAGGCTGGAACTCTGAAAAAGTTGCTCGAGGATATCTCCATAAATCAGCCCGTACTAAGAGATTGATCTGTCAAAAAATGAGAGATGAAATAAGATTCCGACCTGCAGCAGCCTTTCAAACACCTGAAACACCCACCCGTGAACTAATCACCAACCGATGTCCGACCATTAGTTGTTCCCATGTTCCAAAAACAAGGACTGAATCAGTCACGAGTGGTACGAGTCATACATTTAACGATTTCACAAGGAATGACTCCCTCCTCCCTCCACCCTCTTGTCCTCTCCCAGCTAAAAGAACAAGAACTCAGACAGTTACGAGTGGAATGAGTCCATCAGGTGCGAATAAGGAGAATGAGGACACGAATACATCATACATCACAGCAGAAGAACCTATTCAGATTAACAAAGAACAACGAATGAATCTCTCAAGTTTCAACGGTGTTACTATCAATAACTATGGCACAATTAACATTTACCAAAGATAAAATGTGCAAAAAACTCTTGAAACACTGATCCCATGATTATTAAATTCTAAGTACCACTCATTAAGTTCAATTGCTGAATTTAAAAGAATAAAAAAGAACGATTGAAAAATTTAACTCATCGACACGAAAAGTTAAGATGTTATAAGATTGTAATTAGTATTGAATCAAGTTCAATCCATATGATTCAACATCGAAAAATGAGTAAACGAAAGAAGTAATTTTTGAAAAGAATTTGATTAGATTTGTCTTCAGTTTCAGAATGGATTATCGAACTCTAAGAAATGACTGACACTTTTCGTTACACCAAAGGGAAAATCATGAGAAATATAGTTTGATTATTTCTTTAAAATCACTTTAATTATTTAACCTTACGCGATAGTCATCAAGTTCAGTTGCAGAATATAATTCAGAAACATGAGAAAAAATAACTGACAAAGAAAAATTTTGTTTATATTATTAAGATCGATATTTTCATCAACCCCAGTATGAATTATGTAATTTTAAAAGAATAATGTAAATAGTAGTGTTCACGCAAGAAGCGCAATATTATATCCATAACAAAGCTGCAAATTAATGTGTTCGGTTAAATATATTCAACTATGAAATTTAACTATAAAACCCTATCTCATAACACATGTAAAAATTTTTAAAAATGAATAAAAATAATTCCTGCATCATCATATCATCTCCCTCTTCCACAATTAATCATGAATAGTGATATGAATGGAATTCATTGCACTCAAGTTTAGATTTTACTAAATATCGGGAAATTGAAGTAATATTGCAAAATTTATATACATATTTTTATATCTGTTGATACGTATCGTGAAAAAAACTTCGTCTCACTCAAATTAAAATGGCTATCATTTTATTTTTTCACTAATGAATTCACCTTTCAATTAAGAAGAATAATCGAAAATTCCAGTCAAATCAAATTTTCACGCCCCACGTCTGAAAAAGTAATGTGTCGTCACGCCGGGAAAGATGCCCTCTCGAGGCACGACGTGTTAGAAGCGCGAGCCTTCGGCTCGCGCTGCTAACCCCACGTCGTGCCTGGAAAAGGGCATCTTTTCCCGGCTAGACGCACAAAATACTATTTCACGTAAATTAGTTGTATAGAACATTCTAGAGTCAAATACTTTTGTTAGAACTTCGATATCCAATCAAATTCCGTGTCTTATGAATTTGGGGGGAGGTCCCTCTGCCAAACAAGATCAAGCAGGCATATCGGCTGAACCGTCCCAATCTTAAAGAGAGTTCTCTCCTAGCCAGTGCAAAATGTAGTCGCAAAATAGTACTGTCCACCAGATTGGCATTTGTTTCGTTTATTTTTAGTTAAATTTAGTATTTTTGATTATGGAGGTTGTTGTCTATCCTGGGACAGGCGATTTCTCACTAATTGACAGATGGGCAGAGCCGAATTGTTATTAACTTTGAGTGAAATTGTAAAACTGTAGCCTTTGTCTCGGCTACTCTTGAGAAAGCGTCCAAGATGGCGTGTTTTCTAATTTTTTATTATATTTTCTTGAGTTGAGGCAGTTGTAATCAACTCCTGTTATATTTTTTCGATTTTTGATGACTACTTTTGGCAAATTTGAGTACAATATTGAAGTCCTTTAGTTCTGATTAATTTTTGTGTGAAATGAAAATGTGATAAATCGAATTCATTGTATTTCGAGGTCACGTATTGACCCTCAATTGAATATCGAACGATATTATGGATATTTTGTCATGATTTTGAGAATAATGAGGAATTATAATCCTCATTCAACTTTTCTTCAAATTTCATAATTTTTCTTTGTGTGAAATTACATTTGATTTTTCTTATTAAATTGTGTGTTCTTATTGTGTGAGTGTGGAAGGTAAAATTTGAAGGCTGGGAGTATCATCCTCCCTCCCTCTCATTACAAGTAGAGTCTACTCTGATACCTGAGCTACCAGCCATTGTAATTCTGTTAAAATTGTTGAAATATCTCAATCGAGAGGAGTTGATGCATTCTCGAAAATAATCCATCGACTAACGTCCACCATATTTCAAATTTTAATTTACAAATAATTCTATTGTTCATTCAAAATTTTCCCCCGAACGTCACACTATAATAATTCCCTAACTTCCTTAATTTTTTACATATTTTTGAAAAACCCCAGCGATAACCCACCCTTTCATAATGTTAATGATTCTCCCAATTTATAAATTAAGACCTGAAGGGTCAACTCAAATATTTCTCCAAGGAAGAAATTCGAAGAATCTAGTCCTCTATTTAAAATAAAATTATTAAATCTCCATTCCTTAAGAGAAGGAGAGGAAGAGAAGAAAAAGAAACAACCTAGAAAAACTAAACCCTCAACATTAATAATTGTGATTTTGAAAAAGAAGGCTGATGAGAAAATCAAATTAAACACTGAGTTTGGTTGAAAATGACTTCTAAGGGTCTATATTTGACAAATAAAACCCACTGAAAAGTTTACAAACAAAAGGACTTACAATTCATTGTTTCTCTGCTAAATCCCAATTTTTGGTTCACAATCTTTCACTTAACCAACATTATTATTTTAAATAGACCGCTCTATTACTTGAGAATACAAAGAAGATCATTTTCGACACGATTGAATACAATAAAAGAAATGAATTTACTGCTATTTTTACACAGTTTGGATGAATTACTCACGAAACACTAAAGAGAAAAATAAGTCTTGAAAGACTTGAATTATTTAGCCACGACAGACTAAAAAGAAAAATAAGTCCTGAAAGACTTATTAGTTCGAACTTGAAGAGTCACGGTGGAACTGCGGAGCCAAACGACGCGCAAGCGGTTTTGTTACCTCAGCCTGAGGGGGTGTCCTTAGATACAAGGAGGGAAAATTCGGAGACCAACGGTCGATGACCTCGGGCCCGAATCTTCACACCCCGTACTCCAGTCTCAATGTTTCAGGGCTAACTCCGACATCTCTACATCAAGACGTTGGGAGAGTGAGCGGATTTTTTCAACCCCCAATTACCAATGAGAATTGTTTCGGGACGTCCCATTTTCTCCCTCCACAATACTAAACTTACTAGACTAAAATATTTATTAAACAATCGAAATTATTATCCAAAACTAAATCGCAAACAATTGTTAAAGTAATATACAATGATAAAAGGGTCAAGGGATTGTGGAGAAATAAATTACGACGATGATTAAATTGTCATAGTGCGACGTTTCGCTAAACTATTTTAGCTTCATCAGGCTCTGGAAAAACCAAACAAATAACAAACAATGTACAAATGATAAGCAGTTTCACAATTCATCTGTCACAATAAGTGTTACAACATAGCCTATAAATCAGTGGTCCAATATATGAAACAAAAATTTAAATAGAATATAAACAATGTACCTTGACTGCAATCTACGTCTAGTCAAACTATTCCTAAACTCAATTGTGTCGGAGTGCATGATATAAAACTAATTCAATAAATAAAATTAATGAACGCAAAGACTCTCAGTCGAAAACGGAAAACAGAATCGTCCAAACTCGAGGAGACAATAACCCTCTTTGATGCGCGGCCTTATTCCCGAAAAGTTAGTTCGAAGAACCCCACTCTCGGGTCAATGGCGCCACCGCCGGGAGCGACTCCGCAGGCACGTTGGTATATCAGAGCTGTCATCTATTCCTCGTCCATTTGAATTTCTGTAGGATATTGATGTACATTGTGAGGTATTTTTCCAAGCACCCAGGCGGGACACAAGCGTGTGGTTCTCCACTAACTTTAAGCGACCCTTTGGGCTCTCTCAACCCGGAATTAAGGACGACGGGGAACAACTGAGAGGAACCAAAATACCAAAAAGGGTACCAGTCCTTTTAATCTCCAAAAGATAAGGTCATATTGTTGAGACGCGTTCCACAACTAGCTTAAAAAAGCGCGGAGGCCTGTGGGAACAGGTGACAATTAATGCAACTCAACACTATGCAAATTTTGAACTAAAGAAATGTATTTTTCCTTGAATAATAGAGACTTAGAACAATAATTGGAACAGAAAATTAATCAGCACAGGGATTCTAGGTGAATTCCAAAAGAAAATATAACTTAAAACTAATTATAATACCAAAACAAAGAACCAAAATACCAAAATAAATTAACGGTGCGTGTAAGACGCTAATGCGCGAGGATCACCCGTACGCCGATCACGCGAGAGCCACGACAAGAAAAATTATTGGAGAAAGGTTAATACCGTGAGTTCAATACCACAATTATTCCTCACAAAAATATGATAATCATGAATGTGCAATGTAAACAATTTACCACAATTAATAATCGTAACTAATTAGGTAGTTGAAGGCTACTGAGTGCCGCGTTACGCGAAATACAATTATTAGTTGACGAGTACCTCAAAGGGGGCACAAAATGGCCACCGGAGGGCAAAGTTACGTAATAACGCGAGCACTCTATGCCTCCGAGTGGTCCCGAATTATTTCCCCCACCCCTTCGATCCACCCGACCATCTTTGCGGCTCGTGGCGCGCGAAACGAATTTTTATTTTCATCCACCGATGTTTTCTTGGCGTGGAAATCTCCCCTCTACATGGGAGTTACACCTCGCGCTTGGGAAAAATGAGACGCGTTGATCGGTGTAGTCCCCAACATAATCCGCTGGCCCCTTCCTGCCGTAGCAACCAGTGTTGTTTTTTAGCGGCAGCTATGCACCGTCGTTATAGGTGAGGTGGTGGGGGTTTCCGAGCGTAGGAGCCTGCTGTAACTCGCTGGCACTCGTGTTCTCTCCTTCTCTTGCGTTGCTCGTGTGCGTGGCTGTCAGCCTCGGGTGTGCGCGTGTGTGTCGGTGAGACCACCGTCACTCTACAGTAGAGATCGTTCATGCTGCTCCCCTCCGCTCCCCTCGTCTCGAAGCCCACGCGTACCACGTGGTGAGCGCAATTGCGAATGGAGAATGGAGAAATAGAAGAAGAAGATGGAAAAGAATTCAAAAAACAAAGTAGTTGATTTTGATAAGTGGCCCTGGGTGATCCGACTCCTCGTTGGGGTTTTTACCTCTAATTTTCCTCCCATCAGCCGCGGTCAGTTCAGGCGAGGACAGTGCATGACATTTGTCATGTCACAACATGTTGCTCAGTCCCCTGGTGTCCTCACGCTTGTTAACAATTTTATTGAGGAAGATGTGAATCATCTCGGAAATATTCCTCTTCTTCCAATCCTGATCTGTGTCCAAAATGCTCGTGTCATCAAAACTAAACCGATGGCCAGTGTTGAAGTGGTGAGATGCCAGTGCAGATTTTTCATCTTTTAGGATTTCCGGAGGGGCGCAATCATTCTTGTGTTGTCGCACTCTCACCCCTAACAATTGTCTAGTCTGTCCTACATAACTGAACGAACATTGACAGAGGATCTTGTACCCAACCTCGGATCTATTCATAAGAGGTGATTCGCCTTTCAGCTTGGAATACAAGTCCCCAACTCTCCTGACGCTATAAGGTAGGAGACTGGAATCAGTGTTTCTGAGGCATTTGTTGAGCTGTTGGGACAAGCCACTGATCAATGGGTACCTAAAACCCTTCCTCAGAGCAGGATTGGAGAAAGAGGAACATCTCCGAGATAATTCACATCTTCTTCAATAAAACTGTTAACAAACGCGAGGACACCAGAGAACTGAGCGACATGTACATCAACATCCTACAGAAATTCAAATGGACGAGGGATAGATGACAGCTCTGGCACCAGTGAACCGAGAATTGGATTCTTCGAACTAACTTTTCGGGAATAAGGCCCCGCATCAAAGAGGGTTATTGTCTCCTCGAGTTTGGATGATTCTGTTTTCCATTTTCGACTGAGAGTCTTCGCCTTCATTAATTTTATTTATGGAATTAGTCTTATATTAGGCACTTCGACACAATTGAGTTTAGGAATAGTTTGACTAGACGTAAATTGCAGTCAATGTATATTGTATTCGTTCTATTTAAATTTTTGTTTCATATATTGGACGACTAATCAGTCGATAGACTATGTTGTGACAGTTGTTGTGACTAATGAATTGTGAGACCGCTCATCATTCGTGCATTATTTGTTATTTTTTTAGTTTTTTCCGAGACTGATGAAGCTAAAATAGTTTAGCGAAACGTCGCACTATGACAATTTAATCAATTTAGTTCTCTATGATCCCTTGATCCTCTTATCATTAATTAACACGTTGGAGAGGACAACAATTATTGATTGGTAATATACAATATTTTGAATGGTTCTTTAAATTTATATAAAATGTATGAAACAACTATTCGAACTAATAATTAAAACAACAGTATGTCGTTCTTTTTTGTTATGGAACTGAATTATTTGAAATTGAATTTCTCAATTCAAACTCAATAATCGAACGATTCAACGAAAGAAATTGTTTAAATTGAATTTGTATTTTAAACAAATAAATTAAATTTTCATTGTTCAGATAAAAGAAAAATGAACTTGAAATCCATGAATTTTCATCCATGCAATTCATGAAGATTTAAATTAAATCGAAAAGAAATGATTTATGGGGAAGAAACATTGAATGAGTTTACTTCAGAAAACCGAATATAATTTCAAAAGAAACAAATGGGACATTCCATGTCAACTCGGCCACCCTGGATTTTTTTGGTTCTCAGAATCCTGAATTAGCATGCTCCCAGTCAAGTACTACATGAGTACATACTTTCTCTAAATTTTCGCTCCTTTAACATTAATTGTTTGGCCAGGACAAATAACAAAAGCTCAAATTTTTGAAAAATCATATCTTGCGAACAAATTGGCCGATTTTAATAAATAGGAAGATATTTTTTTCGTTTTTTTATATACTTTCAGACTGAAAATATAACAGTACCACGAGGATGAATACTGAGCCATTTTTAAAGTTTTTAGTTATTTTAATCCCTCTGTTTCGCAGGAGCCGTGCGAAAATCGAATAATTTTTTTTTCTTCGATGGATGATAATATTACACAACTTTTCCGGGGTATTTCAAAATGGGGTAGCCATATGGAGATGGGAAAAAGAAGAAAATTCTATGGAAAATTCGATTTTCCGATCATACATGGGACATTTCATGTCAATTCAGCTACCCTGGATTTTTTTGTATTTCGGAATGGAACATTGGCATGTTGAAAGTCAACTACGATATGAGTCTAACATTGTTTCAAACTTTTACCCCCATAACTTCACTCTTGTACCTGCCAGACATGCTCAATATCTTTCGCAATAGCGTTAATTGCTCGAATTTTCATTTATCACGATGATTATTTTTCGTACGGATTTTGGACAGTTAGGGCCAATCAGACTGCAGTATTTGATGACAAATGACAAGCTGGAGGAAGTTGTGATAAGGTGAAAACCGCCCCCCCCCCATTATACAAAAAGCCCCCTAAATACTCCTTATATTATTTCGCCACCGTTGGATTCCCACATGTACATTTGCTCCTTCCCCCGCCTAACCCCCCTCACCCTAGACCTTGGACAGCAGACGGAGAAACCATCCGGGGAAAAACCGAAGAAGCGACCCATCACCGGACCAAAAGAATTGTCGCACGCACCCACTCCAGGAAATATTTTAAGCAAGGAAAAGGATGGAGTATAAATGGCCCAACCACTTGTAGCCACGCGCCAGCCCTGGGACCTCTTTCACCGTACCCCGCAAGCCCTAGAAGTGTCCCCGAGAGAGGACGAAGAAGGAACACGGAAGCGGCCGAAGCCCAAAAACTGACCAGCACGCGCCACTCGTGCCCCAGCAGTCCCACAGTTCGCCACGTGCAAATTATTAGTGAGAGAAAAAATCCGTGAAATCATTGGAGATTAAGAGCCCAGGAATACATCATTACCCGAGATCATTGTGCAGCCCACGAGTCCTGCCAAAGTGTTGGACATCCTTATGGAAGGAGGCCCGCAGTCCTGGTGATTGTTTCACCCCTGTCTAGCTGAACCCGTTGAAGAGAGATTCATCCCGTCGCCACGTGCTGTAAGACGACGTCCATTTTTCCCCTTTCTCAATTCTCCTACAGATCAAGATTCACCCGTGCATAATAATTCCTCGACCCAACGGTGAGCCAACACTTTTCTTTTGTCCCTTTTTTCCCGTAGAATCTTGCACGGTAATGTAATAAGTCGAGTCAACCCCTAGACACACACCATTTCCCCCTCTCCCTTTTTTATCTGTGTTTCAGAGTGCGAGTAGAGTCTTCCCCGAAAGATTGTCAACTTTACGATTAGCCTTACCCACTCCCTAGATAAAGATTAAAAGGCTGGTAAATCTTGTGATAATTTAGTGTATTCAAATTGGTTCTTAAATATACTCAATTTATTGTTCTCAGAATTTCCCCCGGCAATTAGATTATTTTCAAGCCCTCTCATCTTCCCTAATTAATATGGTATTAAATAAAGGAAATAATCCGGTTACAAAGTTTTATTTCGGATATTTCGCACTGACATATATATTTTTCCGGTTATTTCGTACTCACATATATATTTTTCCGGATATTTCGTACTAACTCTTCAATTGTTGTCGGATGTCATTTTGAGGTTGCGTAAACGACACTCCTGACCAAAATCCATACGTGAAAAATAATCCGACAAATACCCTTCGTGCTTCAATATCATCTGGTATTTCCCTCAAACTTCCATGCAAACAAACGATCGTGTCAAATTTTGCAGGAAAGTCCCTCGCGCAAGCGCTCGGGATTTGTAAACCTGCGGAACTTGACACTTTTGTTTGTTTACAACGAAGTTATCGGGAAATACCCGATAATTTTGAAGCACTCGGGTTATTACTACTGAATAAAAATTGAAAGCCAACGATAGCTCGGTCGGTAGGGCGAGCGATTTCTAATCCGATGATTCAGGTTCGAAGCCCAATGGGTGCCGATCGGGTTTCGAACTCCGAGAAATCAAACGTTATCCGCATTTCTTTGGGAAATGACCTTGGGATTCCTGTACACAAACATTGGACAATGATACAGAAAATAGGAGCGCAATGAAATCAAAGGTTCCGAGTGGGGGTGAGAATAAACAACCGATTTCTCGGAATTCAGTTTCCAGACGAACCATCACATCTCACACGGTTCATTACAGTATCGTTAAGAGAAATTCTCCGACCGTTATTCTCTTGTATTTATTCTCCATCAACTTTAATCAAGGTAAGTGATGGTATAAAATATTTCAGTAGTGAAGTTGTAAACTCAATCGATCGTTATTATTATTTTTTTCCCTTTCTTTGAATGATAAGAACTCTTCTTCATTCCTATTCCATAAGATGCCGCATGCCGAAAGATGTGCAAATCCAATGCGAGTTCCTGGGGAGAAAGGTTACAATGGAAAAGACCTGCGTTCAATCTCAGAAAGACTATGACAGACATTTCCATTCTTGCCAGAAAATGCAAAACTAGGTAGCTCCTGTAGGAAAACAGCTTTGACTTACATTCCTGGATCATTATCCTCTGAATGTTCATCGAATCGGGAAGTTTCTTCATCGTAATCAAATGTTCCAGCTGATCGTGAGTCCAGTGCCACATCATTTCTAGTAGACATTTCTACGAGCAATATCGCAGGGGGTTCTTTGAGATCAGATAATTCCTTCGATTCAATTGATCCTGATTGGGATGTGATTTTCAACGAAGCTTCAGAGGAGTACGATTTTCCAACAGCAGATGATGATTCAGAGACAGAGCACCACAGGAACATTCCAGCAAATTTTCGTTCTCCACGAGAATTGGAATTGGAAGAAATGTTGGATGGACTCAAGCAAAAATTCAATCCGATGACAGAATATTCTGAACGTATTCAACTCTTGATGATTGCTCCACCTTCATGGCGTGAGCGAAAGGTGAGCCGTGAATTTTGTACGACAAGGTACATGGCTATGAGAGCAAAACAACTGCGAAAACAGAGAAGAATATTTGCTTCAACTGTTGCGAAGGCTGGGAAATCATTGCCCAAAGACACAGTTGAAAAGGTCCGGAGTTCTTATGAGAGTAATAGTCGGATGATGCCAGGGATGAAGGATAAAGTGTCAGTCAGAATCAACGACGTGAATAAAATAATGCAGAAGCGGGTGGTCGTCGAGAAATGGAATGATCTTCATGAGAAATATAAAATTGCTCATCCAGAGTCTCCGGTGGGATTCAGCAAGTTTGCGGAATTGAGGCCGAAACACTGTATGGGCAGAAGCGAGTGGTACCCACGTGGTATGTGTCTGTATCATCAAAATTGTAAGCTGATGTTCGATGCAATCAACATTTCTATTCTCACTAAAAACTCATCATGTCCCCTTACCGACTATAAAAACTGTCTTGCAAGACTCATGTGCCCCAATCCAACGCCTGAATGCCACTTAAATGAGTGTAAAAACTGTCCTGGAGGTGAAGGATTATCGCTCGAACTGAAAGAATTCCTCCACGATGCTGTGATTGAAACAGAATTCAGGACTTGGCAATCTGTGGATAGAACAACATTACAGACCCAGCGACTTCCAGTGTAAGAATTTGTTGATGTACTTTGTGAGAGATTGAAAGTATTGAAATATCATCATTTTATTGCCATGCAACAAAACGCTTTCGTGAAAGAACGAAAGGGGAATTTAATTGAGGGTAGAATTCTAGTGCAGGCTGATTTTTCGGTGAATTATTCTTTCGTAGCTCAAGCCGCTGCTCAATCGTTCAATTGCAACAATGATCAATGCACTGTCCACCCTGTAGTATATTATTATCGCCCACGGCAATGATATTTGACACAGAAATCTAGTCCTCTTATCTGACAGTCTCGTTCACGATACTACTGCAGTTCATTTAATGCAACAGATTCTGATACGACACATAAAAAAAGTCTGTGCTGTCATAAACAAATTGATCTATGTAACAGATGGTGCTGGACAGCACTATAAGAATCGATATAACATGGCTAATATTTTGTTGCATAAAAATGATTTTGGAGTTGAAGCAGAGGCGCACTATCATGCGACCGCCGTCTTGAAAAGGGAAGCAAGACGAAGAAGTCTACAAATTACTAATGGTGAACCTATTCTCACTCCAGATGGTCTGTTCCAGTGGGCAAAGATTAATTTCAAGGATCTCGAGGTGTTGTTCTATACTAAACAGGAACACGAGGATATGAAAGAACGGTTGAAACAAGATTCGACAGTGCAATGGCGATTCCAGCGATATAAAACATCACGGCTTCATTCCTGTGGGAGCAAAGGAATTATTGATTAGGAGATATACTTCTGCGACTACGGGAGAAGTTTTTCCAAAGGCGAAGAAAGGAAATGGACGACGTACATCAAAATAGCCATTGTGATTCAGAAAGGTTCGATTTAAAATTGCTTTTTCTCTATAATTTAATATTTATTTTTCAAATTACAAACTTAAAACAGACATATACTCCATGTTGATCTAAAAACTCATCAAATATTTGGTACTTAGCGAATTCTCATTGTCGTGTACGTAAGTACAGCTGTTAATAATCAATAAATTCAACTTTTTTCAATTAACAACGTTTTTTATCCATCACTATTTATGCATCTTATCTTCAAATTATGCCGAAAACTTGCACGCTCATCCTTTCATGAGGCATTCATCATTTTTCAGGAACAAAACTGGGAAAATCTAATTTTTCATGAGAAAAAAAAATTTCTCTCATCTCCATCCCATTTTGAAATACCCCGGAAAAGTTGAGTAATATCATTATCCATCGAAGAAAAAAAAATTGCTCGATTTTCGAATGGCCCCTGCATAACAGAAGGATTTAACTAACAAAAAACTTGAAAAATGAGTCATTATTCTTCCTCGTGGTACGGTTGTATTTTTATTCCAAAAGTATATGAAAAAAAGAAAAAAATCTTTTTTTATTCATCAAAATCGGCCAATTTGTTAGCAAGATATGATTTTTCAAAAATTTGAGCTTTTGGTATTTGTCCTGGCCAAACAATTAATGTTAAAGGAGCGAAAATTCAGAGGAAGTATGTACTCATGTAGTACTTGACTGGGAGCATGCTAATTCAGGATTCTGAGAACCAAAAAAATCCAGGGTGGCCGTGTTGACATGGAATGTCCCAAATATGGATTTCCATAAATTGTTAAATAGAATAAAATAAATTGGAAGAAATAACTGAATGAGTTCAATTCGTAAAAGGAATATAATTGGTTTAAATTATTAATGATACATCTTTTTGAGTTAAGATAATTCAAAACTATGGGTTTGAATTATCGTAACGAAAAGATTTTTACATCAAAATAACTGTCAGAAAATTCCTGAATGAATGAGACAAAAATTATTAATTTTGAACAATATTTTTTAAAACACTGGAAAATTGTCAAAAAGATTCATCATTTCCTGTTATGAAGAGAAACTCAAGCAAACCCCTCATAAAATTTTAGAAGGACAGAAACTCAAATTTCGAATTTATGAAGATATGAACCTAGAGAGAAAACAGAACCCACGCTTAGATAAGTGAAAATTCCCAAATACTCGAAACGCATTTGGCGACTGGATGCGTCACTAAGATGCTAGTCAAACAATAGAAAAAAGAGAGATAGACTGGGGCGTGCGCTTGAAGTGCATTTAGCGCGACAAGAGCCCAACCCATGTCTACAAGTTTATGACCGTCTTTTCGACGAAGATTCACTTTCGAAAATGTTTTCCGATAATTTAGCCGGCCCTTGGGCCTTTTGAAATAATAAATCCCACGCTAGAAGAAATTTTACTTTTCAACGGCTTTCCCAAGTTTAAATAATATTTGTTTTAGACATTCCTAAAATTGTTTAAATAATTGAATTTTCGACGCATGTCACAATAACATACCCGTCATTGTAAAAACCCCCCTTTTTACACGCCCCCCGGATATCACTACCCCCCTTTTAGCAAAATTCCCCCTCAATAATAAAAAAAAATTTCTAGATTTTAGAATATATTTGTTCTAAAATTAAGTATATTTTATTTTAAAATTAATTCCCACTTTGATCAGTAATTTTAAACCATTTTTTTCTAAAACTTTTTTCTAAAGCTTATCCACTTCTTTCTTTGTGTACTTCCGATTGCGAATAAATTATTATTTTTTTAGTCTCAGTCAATCAACTTAATTATTCGATAAAAAATGAAAAATATTGTAAGCTTGCTCAAAAACATCTATGTTTGGGCAGTATTGACCATGGCCAGAACAAAGTTGGGTGAAACCCTAAATGTCCACATCCATATGAGCACACTCATTTTCTCCACAATAGGGCAATTCACCGCTTTGAAGTCTACGCACAGCAATGTGCGCGGCAACATTGTTCACATCCAGTTATCTACATGAAAGTTTGGTTCATC
This sequence comes from Diachasma alloeum, assembly GCF_001412515.2. Taxonomy (NCBI): domain Eukaryota; kingdom Metazoa; phylum Arthropoda; class Insecta; order Hymenoptera; family Braconidae; genus Diachasma; species Diachasma alloeum. Next base: position 208,823 of record NW_021681162.1, read on the forward strand.
GCTAGAAGTACACATGCTTGATTGCCGCACCCGTTGAAGGCACAAAAAAATTACACAATTGAATTGCGCACTTACATTAAATCCGCATAAAAGTATTGCACACATACTGTTTTCAATCTTCAAAAATTGCAAATGCATTTAATCCCACAGAACCTTTTACCACATAGAAATTGAGACGCTCGCCAAGTGCACAATCATATTCTCCATATTATAGAATAAGTAATCATATCTACACACGGCCCGCTTCAAAATCCTCAATGTGTGGTTTCAACATCACACCAAAATCGTGTGGAATTACATGAAAAAATTGAATGTCCTATGTTCTAGATGTGTAGTTTTATAAAAATAAATAAAATATCGGTGTGTTGTTCAATCTACATCTTGTGGAATTTGAAATGCGCAATGTTTAGATACGGTTACTTATTCTATAATGTGGAGAATATGATTGTGCACTTGATGAGCGGTTCGATTTCCATGTGTTGAAAGACTCTGTGGAATTGGATGCATGTACAATTTTTGGGGTTAGGTTGAAACATCAAGCGTGTTGGTTGTAGAGCTGTACGTTCCTATCTTTTGTTTGTTTTTACAACGTTTTTTTACTGCTGTACTTGATTGTTTTTTCACTCTCGGGGTAGTACAAAGAGTCTGATCCCTTATAAACATCTACTTCAAGGCCTGGGGCGTTGTGAGCCGTTTCGCAGAGAGGCTTTTAGTCTCGGTGGATATTGAGGTTAGATGTGCCCTTTAGACCTCCAAATGGGATCTGATTTTCATCATCAAAGACTCCCTTTGGTGTCGTTGGGTCATGTCTGATGAAAGCGTTACCCTTTATCCATTCAAACTCAGACCTTCAGCACTGTCTTCCACTCCAACATCATCATTATCGAACCTATCACCAAAATCTGCTGCAACAAGAGTTGGCAGGCTCCCCAAGGGGCTATCATTGGCCAATCTCAATCCACCCCGTTCCATACTGGAGGTCTTCTCATCAATCAGTGACCAAACAAAGAGGAGAAGATCTTCAGCAGGGCTAGATCTAAGTGAGGACTCTGACCCCTCACCAAAGAGGCTGTTATCTGATCAACATCTCAACTCGACCAGTCCCTCACCATCTTCCTCTTCTGACTCTGATTATTTGCAAATGAATTTATCATTGGGCCTCAATTAGAGAGTGCTCCAATCGGTCGATATGGATCCCATCGCAAATTCGGGGACTGGGGTACATCTCGCCCAGGGTAACTCCCCCACGAACGAGTTGCTAATGGCCATGATGACTAAAATGGATGCCAAGATGGACTCATTGATGGAGCAAGCTGCACAGCACAGGGAGGAGGCCCGGGCGTGGCGTAACTCAGTTGATAAGGAGATATACGAAGTGAAAAGCCAGCAATTCTCCCACTGTAAACGCTTAGCGGCCTTGGAGTCAGCTAAACGGCACAAGCCTAATGAGGAAGTCGAGGCGAGGCTCAAGCAAGTTGAGGAGCTTGTCAAGCTCTGTGTACCTGGCCAAAGTGGTAACAACCCTCTCGTCAAGGTGCTAAACAAGCTAGAGGCCCACGAGAAAGTTATGAGGAAAAACAACATTATAATAAGAGGTCTGTAACTGCAAGGGAATGGCTTGCTCTCTGAGCTGTCCACGTACCTGCAGACTAATGTGGGCTTCCAGCGTAAAGTTGTGGATGCCACGACCACTGGGAAATCTGGAAAGATGATTGTGGCCCAACTCGATTCTTGGGAATCCAAGAACCAACTCTTCAGAAGTAAGAAGGAGGTGGGGCTGAGGGATGTGTTCATTCAACACGACCTGACGGATACTGAAAGAGAGGCTGAATTCCACCTCAGGGAGATTGCCAGAAGCGAAAAGGCCAAAGGAAGCGTTATCAGGCACGGGTTTCTTAAGGTCGCTGTCAACGATGTCTGGTTCTTTTAGGACCAGGCCAACAACAAGGTCAGTCCTATCACCGCTCGTAAAGTCCCATTCACTCGTCAGTTCTCAGGTTCAGTGTCTACTCGTTCTTCTCCTGCTGTCCCAAAAAAACTAGGCAACTTGAGGTTAAAATTCTGGAATTCCTACGGCTACAAAAACATTGGCAGTTATCACCCGAACTTTCTTCCCGATATACTTGGGGTGACCGAAACTTGGCTCACCAAACAAGGATCGTTAATCTCCGGACTATTCAAAACCTACAAGGCAATCTGGCCCAATGCTATGAAGATTCCCACCAACCCAGGCAGAGGCAGTGGAGGACTGGTCCTTTTTCTCAGGAACGTGTACCAGGCTGATATTCTGAACATCGCTAGGGGGTGGATCTTTGCCGAAGTCACCACGGGCACCTTAACCCTGTTTGTCGGCCTGATCTATCTCACGCACGTCATAGGTGGACACCTCCACTCTGTGCTTCGCCCTCTGCAACTCTTACTCAATAATATATCTGAATCCAGGGTGGAATCCAATGAGCCGTTCATTATCGGGGGAGACTTTAACTCCAAAATTGGGCTCGACAAACCCGCCCACTCGGCACTCGGTACTTACCCTGATGACATTTTCGAGGGTTCGCTTCTTACTCCAACGCGATCCTTAACTCACTTGGACGCATGGGATGATAGAGGTACAGAACTCAGCGCGTTTATGAGAGAAAATGGCTTCATTCTTCTCAGCAGCCGATCTCCTAGTGATTTTCCGGCTGAGATAACGTTCCTGCGGAATAACGGCACCAGCACAATCGACTTCATCTTGCTAGACACCGTGAACCTGGACCTAGTCCATGATTTTTTTGTTGACCTGTCCATCGAACCCTCTGACCATTTTCCGACGACCCTAGACCTTTTCAACTCACTTGCCCCCTCAACGTTCAAGGTGACAACACGTACATAATCAGTGACGAGACTATGATGGGACCGGGAACTCTACCAACTCTATCATGCTTGGATGGAGTCTTCGAGCCGAACTTCAGTGGATTTTTCTCTGACAGTTGACGAACAGCTCTCCAACCTCACGTCAGCAATTGAAGAGACCTGTGGTCACCTAGGTATGGTTCTCAAAATGTCCTCTTCGATAATACCCAGACCAGAGCAACCCATCCTTGGTATGACTCAAACTGCGGGGCGGCAAGGAAAATCGCGGATAAGGCACTCTCCGTGTGCCAGACTCGGGGTTTTCTTCCCCCGGCAACTTGGACCTTCGAGCAGTCGAAAAAAGACTATTTTAGAACCCTAGAACGGAAAAAACTGAGTATTTTCAAACTTTACGGATGAAAATCTCCAACGTTACCTCTCCATCTGATTTCTGGTCTGCCATCAAGTCTCTCAGAATTAGGTCCGCTTCACCCTCTCTGAGTGTTGAAGTCTGAGAAGCTTTTGATCAAAAGGTATACCCTCCTCGTATTACTAGCGAGTCTTTTTGTCTGGGAACTAGCGTTGAGTTGTTGGACTCACCCTTTGACCTTGAGGAGCGGGAGAGTGTTGGCCTCCACCAAGACTGGGAAATTACCAGGTACCGACGGAATCTCAGCTGAATTCTACAAGAATCTCTCGGGTAACTGGAAGTTGTACATTATCACTTTTTTTGATAAAATCCTTGACAGGGAGATCGTGCCCCATACGTGGCATAAGATCTTGATGACCATGATTTTTAAGAAGGGGGATAAATTCGACCTGGAAAATTATAGGGGCATAGCCCTGGTAAATGTTCTGGCCAAAATTTTTATAAAACTCTTATTTGGCCCTCTCCAGAATCTAACTTCAGCTCAGGCTTCCACAGCGCAAAGTTTATGGGCTCTTTGTCGATCTGAAACGGGCCTTCGATTCCATCAACCATGGAGTGCTCTGGCACAGCCTGCATCTCATCGGTGTTAGTACCAAGTTTGTTAGAGTGGTTCAGTCCCTCTATGATCATGCCAGCCTCGAAGTGAAATCTCAGGGGAAGTTGTCGGCGTCGACCGAGATCAAGGAGGGAGTATTTCAGGGTGAAAGCCTGAGCCCTCTGCTCTTCATCCTATTTATTAGTGACATCGACCAATAAATCAGAAGCAAGAGTCACTACGGACCATCAATCGACTCCACAAACGACTTACTGGCTTTGTTCTTCCCTAATGATCTCCTGACTCTTGCTAGGAATCAGATCCAGCTCCACCATGTGCTCCAAAACTTGGAGGTTTACTTCAAGAGCAAATACCTCAATGTGAAGGTCTCTAAGATCAAGGTGGTAGTGTTCAGGAGGGCTGGACAGGCTGCGTTAATTCAGGGTTTTCCCCTTCAGATTGCGGGTGAAGTTGTGGAAATGGTGTCCTCTTACACCTATCTGGGAATTCCATTCTCCTCCTCTGCCCTCGGACATGTACCTGCTCAATCAGTAGTGGAGAAAGCCAAAGTAGCGGTAGGCTCTGTGCTTGGTCTCTTATCCCGAGCCAACTCGGTTTCATGGTATGGTACAATAAAGCTGTTCGATAGCATTGCGGTTTCCACATTGCTGTACGCTGTTCCTGCTTGGGCTCTTCAATATATTGATAACATTGAGGTCTTTCAATCAAACATCTATAAGAGACTGCTGCTGTTTCCCAGAAACACTCCTAGCTATGTCTTGAGACGAGAGGTGGGAGCCATTCGACTTAGTTATCTGATGGTCAAGCTAACCTGGAGATGGTATATCAAGGTACTATAAATGGATGATAACAGGCTGCTCCAAGTCTATCTGTCTCGCCTCATGGACTTAGCAGCTTCGGTTTTGTATTCGGAGGCGCCAGCCTCAGCTCAAAGTCATACCCTCAACTATAATCCAGTCCGGCAGCTCTCCAAGATCCTCGCTGAAGCCAATATCGTCTTCAACTGCGGCAGCGAGGATCCCCTGTACTGGATGGCTGAGGGGGAACGTGCTCTCCTTGCTCTCAAAACGTTCTACGTTGCTGTCGACACGACAGCCTGCAATTTCTCCAGTTTTTAACAGTTGAACCTCCCGCGTAGCGGGCAATTGGAACCATTTGGCTATCTGCTGAGTCAGCTACCCATTACGATGAAAAGAGCGGCAGCTCAATTACGCCTGGCCAACAAATTGGGCCACAGCCTGATACTTAACGGAGTCTTCTTCAAGCTGGATCCCTCCATGGCTTGCCCGTCCTGCCTCAGCAGTGCTCGCGAAACCATTAGACACTTTTTGCTTGACTGTCCAGCGTACAGTGGGTACAGAGCCTCGATCCTTCAGGAGTACCTACACGAGTCCGACGACAAGCATTCTGGGCATGGTCGCCTAGTCAGGCTCCTCATTAATCTTAACACATTGGCTACAAAAAAGCTATTCTTTTTTGTTAAATGTGCCCTGACAATTAGGGCTGTAACCACCAACAAGTCCGGAGGATCAACTGAGGCCTGTCCTCATCTATCTGGTCTCAAAATCTAGACTGTCAACCTCATCATAAATTATTTTAAGCCTATCTAATTATTTCATTGTCATTCTTCTCTCTCGACCTATTTTTTACCTTGTGACCTTGGATATTATTCTCATTCGAACATGCTCTATCCAACTAATAACCAAAAAATGTCCTTTACTTTGTGTACCAGGGCCACGACCTAATTGTCCTTTTGTATTATATTTGTCAGCCTGCTTCCCCCCCATCCATTGTTAATTAAGGGCCTCGCTGAATATGCACAGAGCACTTACTTGGTTTTTTATATTTACGTTTTTACACTTTGCATATTATACTGTTACAAGATTGTACCTAATGAAACAGATTAATAAATAATAATAATGTACAATTTTAAAAGGTTGACAATAGTATGTGTGCAAAACTTTTGTGCGAATTTAATGCAAGTGCACAATTCAACTGTGTAAATTTTTTTGTGCATTCAAAGGGTGCAGCAATCAAGCATGTGTATTTTCAGTGATGTGACCATCTTTCACGTGGACAACTGGAAGTGAACATTGCTGCGTGTGGGCTTGAAAGCGGTGCTCTGCCCGCTTGTGGAGAAAATGTGTGTGCTTACGTGAATATAGACCTTTAGGCTCTGACTCAACTTTGTTCTGGCCATGGTCAATACTGCCCTAGGTTTGGAAAAAAGAGTAGAAAATTAATTAATCGACCGTTGAAAACATCCAATGAATAACATCGATATTCAAGCATGAAAAATCGATGTTTTTTATGAATCGACAAACATCGCCCATTCCTAGTGCTCACATATCACATTGCCTATCTGACGCACTACAGTTACAGAAATCTCACAGATGTCAGTGGCGCATGGATGCTTCCGAGCGAATCTTCATAGAGTCAAACATGAGGTCTCACCATAGTGCTCGACCTATATAGAAGTGGATGAGCACGCGGAGAACATGTTACTCACATGCCCCCGCTTTAGCGAAATCCGTAGTACCTAGGAGTCTGCACTTGGAAAGAAGATCTTGCCTGGGAAATTGATGGATATTTTGATGTCATCGCAGGCAGCCTGTGAAGAAGTGAGCTACTTCGCGGTAGAAGTCATGAAGGAGTTCACAAATCAAAATCGCAAAGGCAAAACTGCAAAATAAACGAGGAAACTATTGGAATCCGCTAACCATACCCAACATCTTAATGCGACAGGAGGATGTACATTAGAGAAAATCTTGTTAGGACCTCCCTCCAGTGTTGCCAGACAGGAAGGACTCGATTCCGGTATCCCCGCCACAAAATTATGGTATTCGCTTCAAAATTATGGTATCAAGGCATGTTAATGTCGAAACCGCTCAAACGGTACGAAATTTCGAATAAACATCTTTCAAATCCTGTTCAAGTTTTGTAAGAACAATTTATTATCACTTATATCTGATATCTACGGGTAAAATGTGGCATACTACTTACAAAGTTATAATAATTGAGAAATGCTTGGGATCAAAGGACTAAAACTACAAGAAATCCGACAAACGTTATCTCACACTGATAGGAAAAATTCGTTGTGCCGAAAAATTATGTTTCACAGGAGAGATCTTTTTTTATGTTGAATGAATTCAGCTGCAGACATTCAAGAAATTTTTCTTCGAAATATAATGACTTTCGTGGCAACATTATTCTTGTGTGATATTTATAGGTCTTTCGGGTGAATATAGTCGCTCTACAGAGAATTATAGAAGGCTCAGTCTGTATCAAGTGAATGTTACTGTTATGTCTGGAATAAATTTCAATTTCTTATACATTTTAGAATACATTGAATTGAAAAGGTTTCACCATAAGTTCATCATAAAAGCCGAATGAACTCAATGGATTGCACGGGTCATTCTACTTCCGCAAAAATTTAACAACGCACGACATTTTACAATTTCTTTTCAAAATCGTTCGACGTAAAAATCTACCACTCAGCAATATTGTTGAAAATTAATCCCCTCTTGTCAACAGTCAAACTTCCACGTAGAGTCACCGAAAAGAGAAGGAACAAAACCACGGTCATCGACCGGCCGCACAATAGATTGGCTTACAATTTTCATTGCACCTCCCACTCCTAAAACTTAGCCAAAAATCACGATCGAACTGCTTCTAAAATATTGGGAAGAAGTCAGTCGTTGTCCACTCCTCGGAACTAATTAGCTTCAATCGGCAAAATCGGTCTTTTAGTTTTCACCCCATTGAGAAAAATAGATTTTCTTTTTTTGGTGACCTTAAGCAAAAGAGGTGATATAGTGACAAATTGACTGGGCAAACCGTAGTCTTAAATCGAGATTAGTGCTTTGTTACGGACAATTTTGGGAACGAACTCAATTTTAAATCAAAATTCGAATAAGTTTCGACCACCTAAAAATACAAAAACAGAGTGACACTGGAAAGAGAAAACTATATAGACTCGTAGTACCTGGATAATTATAGGTGTCACAGCAGCCGCTGGACAAGTTGATTGAAAAGTTGAGTTATCACCGCAGTAGTAAGTCGAAGAATCGACAACATATGAAATAATTCCCCACCCATATAAAATTTCGGAAATTTTTCCAGATAGAATAGAATCAAATCTTTTCAAGGATTAGAAAGTCAAATCAATTTTTAAGTTGAAGTAGAATTAGTAAAAATTGAATCTCATGTATTTCTTTTTTATGTAAAATTAAATATCATTGTTAATAAATTTAAATTGTGTTTCAAGAAATTAAATGTTTTATAATTATCGGCAGAATCCTTTCCATATTAAAATTCCTTCATCCTGAAAAATTTCTAAATTAATCATAGTAACTTCGAAATTAATTCACGTTTAAAATTCAAGCAAAAGAGAACAAAAGTTAGCGTCGTCTTTAAATGAAAATAAAACTCAAAGCGAATACGGGTCTAGTACTCTTCGCTTTACTAAAATTCAATTAGTTAGTTGAGAAATTAATATTTATAAAAATCCCATTGTTACCCTTCGATGCTTAGCAACGTCTCCGGACATAACAATTACTGAGTAGTTTATTTTTATTCCCCCAAAGATGTATAATTTTCACGGAACAAATGATAGTTTCAAGAGAAAATTTGGATTGTGGTTCGGGAAGAATAATGTTTCATCCTTGTGAACGTGTTCTTTCTTCGGTGAATGCTTATGGAGCTTTCTCATATCAAATGATTGTGGTACAATAAATTGTATGTTTTCCTGTCGACAACTTAAATTCTTGTAGGGATATTTCTATGGTCCTGACAAAAATCCAATTTTTCAGAAGGATCTCAAACATTCTTACATCAAGTTGGTTCATTTCCCCCAAATAAATCTGTTCCACTCCACCAAATTTTCTCACGCGGAAAATATAGTTTTTCTCCAGCCGACTGTAATGGTTAGGTGGGTGAGGTGTAGCTCCGGCGGACATCCAAGCTAAGCAGCGTTGAGCTGGGTTAGTACTTGGATGGGTGACCGCTTAGGAACACCTCGCTCGCACAGAAAATTGCGGGTGGTAGGTACGGTGTAGTGGCCTAGTGTCTCCATCTAGTCAGTGTGACAGATTGATATATTAGGGCACTGCACAATCGGCCGGCTGTGCGACTGGGGTTTTACATGGTTTCCCGTGCAGTCCTAGCACGAATGGGGCAGAACTAAAAGTAAGACGGCCATGGTACCGCAGATAACAATGAGAGGAAAAAAGAAAGGAGGGGAAGCAGGCTAGAGGAGGGGTTTCAAATAGAGAATTACTTCGATAAAACCAATGAAATAGAAAAAATAAAAATAAATAAAATAGTTTTTCTCCGGAAGTAATTTTTTCTTTCCGTGCATCATGTCACTCAGCTTCTGCTTTTCAACTAATCCTTCTGTATTCTCAATAACAACTGCAGAAGAGATAGAAGCACAAAACCCACAAGGCTGCTCCTTCTCAACAATCGTCTTCTCCGTATTGCCATACAAAGTAGAAGTTTTCATTCTGGACATGCATTGTGACGGGAAGAATTTCCACGATTCGCTTCTCAATCTACATTATCTACCGCTCGAAAATATTACCAACGTTCCGCGTCTGATTCCGTCTGATTAATTATCACGTTCCATCATTACGATTAATCTCCAAATATTAAAAAAAAGACAAATATATAAAATGCACCTGGATCTCAAAATTATGGTATAATTGTGATATCATTACAACTTTCTATGGTATCAGAGGTAGAATTATGATAGTAATATGATCATTATGGTATACCTGGCAACACTGGCCTCCCTCGCGAAGGAATACTTCTTCTTTGCAGTGGTGCCGCAAGAGGATCTACGGTCTGAGCAATTTTTCGATACTACGTTGTTTGGTAATCGGGACGGGTCCGCCACAGAGTATATCATTAACCATCGAATCCACTATGGTGCGTAGGCATTTGTCCCTGGAATAAAAAAAAAACAAACACACATACACACGGGGACATCACAAGAACTTCCTCATTTTGGGTCGAGATATTAGAAATATTCTTGTATAAAAACCTGCGCCAATTAAAAGTTTTGGTTATTTTTCACTGGAAACGAAAAATTATCGAAAAATATAATGAAATGAGAAAAAAAGCCAAGTCAGAAATATCAAAGTGAATAGTCATAGGGCACAATTATTTACCGGCGAAAAAAAATAGTTCTAAATTATATAAGGATTGGAACAAAAACTGTATGAAATGAAAAATCAGCAGGACCAACGTCCAACTATCGGAGTTGGCTTCCTTTTTCATTGCTTCGCATGTTTCAAAAAAAATTATTTTACATTAAGAATCAGGAGAAAATCTTTACGAGATTCTTTTGACATTTCCAATATGCCGAATGCTATCAATATATTACTGGCTCAGTTACACTAATGTGAATGGCCACATATTCGATTGATTACTCATGTCTCGTATCTCATCACCCATCTGCACCAATAATGCTATTCATTTCTGACGTAGGCAGAATGTAGCCAATGGTCCAGATCAGCAGAATCTAATGGGACCGTCACTCGGAATGTCCGCTCGTCACCACTCGACATTCAGGAAAGCAATGATGTGGCCGCGCAGTCGCCCGTAAATGCAACCACGGTGACAGACATGCCGAAATTGAAATCTAATGGTAAACCAGGAGGTAAAAAAATATTATACTATTCAACGACTTCAATGATGATATGATTACACTTCCTCGAAATCTCCGGCTATCGGACATAATGATTCCTTACAAACATTATACAGACTTTATTAAACTAATAAACATTATTATACAACGCTGAACACGGAGATGAGAAATGAATACAAGAATAACGTTGTCCCTACGGCTCGGAAAGTTGAAAATTACCATGGAGCACGGTAGAATGGTTTTATTCTGATCAAAATGAATTTGTTCATTCATTTTGATCCTAATGAACCTTCTCGACGGGCCCGGAAAAAATCAAGTGTCAGTACCAGACATTTTGCTGCCAAATGCAGGTATTTTTCAGGGTAAGAGTGAATAAAACTCATGTAGTCCGTACGCCAGGGGCATTTCGGCGTGCACTAAATTATCCAGAAGATTTTGTCATTGGACTTTATGTTTTTAGGGCCACTCATTATAAATATGATAACTGTGTTTGCGAAATCAAGAGCAGTCTATTGATAACAATTTGATTGTTCAAAGCGCGAGATTACAGAAACAGTTGGAGATAGGAGAAAAAGTTTTAAATAAAAAATGTTCGTTGTGGAATATTGGATATATTTTTCCTTAAAATTGTTCCTCATAGCTATCTCGGCTGGTGAGATATCCTAGATATAGTTCCAATGGGAGACGCGCTGGCACCACGGCAGCGTGCTCCGAAATATTTCTTAGAAAAATGGCTGGAGGAGGCAAAAAATGGTTGAGATAAACAATTTTCATTACATAAAGATACGTCAGAACAGTTCGTGGATTTTTCAATTATTTATAGTAGTTTTCGCGATAATCAAATTTTGAAGAATGCTCATTATTTTTGCGAAATCATGTGCTGTTATACTAATCTTAGCGTTCAAAACACAATACCCCGGAAGGGGTTGGTGATGGGAAAATTTTTTTAGTGATTGTCGTGTGAAATATCCGGAAACTTAATATCGCATCAATAAATCACACGGTAAGTTCTGTCTTCCAAACTTTCTCGTTGACTTTTCATAAGTATTGTAAAGAATTGTAGGAAATTCGTGGCGCTATCCAAAGATTCCCGAGAACTTCAAATAGTCATGAGCAAGACAAAGATCCAGAGCCTTATTTTATTAATGGAACGACAGTGAGGTGCAGATTTATGGTTTAGCATAGGTTTAATTTAAGTTGCTTTTATTTAGTTGACGATCATAGTTATTTTGGATTGGCTTAAAGTGAGTTGTGTAATTGTTTTATTTATTGTCCTTGTTCGATGCCGAATCTGGTCTGAGTGGAATTAGGAAGCGTTGGGCGAGATAAAAACGGATTTTTCGGGAGCGTGAGAAGGTCCAGAAATCACTACACATGGCGTTGGTCACAAAAGTCAATTTAATTTAAACGAAGTCAAAAAAATACACTTGTTAGATTTAATTAATTGAGAAGGTCAAGAATATTAGCGCGGGTCACAAAATTATTAAGACAGTTCAAAGAACTAAATGACGCAGAGCAACTAATTCGCGTAACAATAGAATAATTCGCAGAACGAAATGTACANTGTTCGATGCCGAATCTGGTTTAAGTGGAATTAGGAAGCGATGGGCGAGATAAAAACGGATTTTCCGGGAGCGTGAGAAGGTCCAGAAATCACTACACGTGGCGTTGGTCACAAAAGTCAATTTAATTATCGAAGTCAAATATTTACACTTGTTAGATTTAATTAATTGAGAAGGTCAAGAATATTAGCGCGGGTCACAAAATGATTAACACAGTTCAAAGAACTAAATGGCGCAGAGCAACTAATTCGCGTAACAATAGAATAATTCGCAGAACGAAATGTACACAGTACGATGGCCGATATGCAAATGAGACCGATTGAAAGACCGCAAGGTAGCAGGTGTCGATCATCGTGGGTCCAAACGCGCCCCAATTTAAATGGGGGATATCTCATGGTTACGTCATATGGCGGGTATCCAACACTTCTTGAAGCAGTGTCGACTGCAAAATAATCTCGCTGGACCGAGCAAAGGCTTTTGGGAAAAATGCTGTGGCTCGGGGGGTG
>NW_021681162.1:221551-221869 GCF_001412515.2 Diachasma alloeum
GAGATATTTACAGGTAAATATGATTGAGTATGTACTAGATTTATTGTTCTGNCTGGTTGGGCGTCGAGGCAATGGAACGAAGAATGGTTTTGAGGAAATTATCATAAGATTAAATGTAGATATTCAATGAAACTATGTCAAAATATGAAAAAATCTTCGTGAAGCTCTGGAAAAGAAATCGGAGGGAAATACCTGTTGAGATATTTACAGGTAAATATGATTGAGTATGTACTAGATTTATTGTTCCAGAGTTGGAAAAAAATTAAAACATTCCTGGAAAATCTCGTAACGTATCTTTCAAGAGTTGACAAAAAAAAA
>NW_021681162.1:221927-222357 GCF_001412515.2 Diachasma alloeum
AAAAAAAAAAATTAAAACATTCATAGAAAATCTCATATAAGTATTAATCTAACGAAAAGATAATTTTAAAAAAATGATTCAATCGTGAGGTCGAAAGTCGCAGTACATTCATTCATGTCTGGTTTTGAAGACTCAGTTGAATGTTTACATGAAGGCACGTGGCTGCCTGTCAGCTGAGAGCACCGGCAACGTTCTCACAGCTAGCTAGCTATGCTTCTGGCGTTGACTCGCAGCGGAATGACCAAAGTTGATTATATATATATATATATATGTAACTGAGAGGATTTATCAATGCGGAATAAAACAACCACTGTAGTTCACCACCATCTGAAATAAAATGCCGAACACAATTTTTTAATGATAAAAAAATTGAAACAATCTCTTAAGAATTCATTGAATATATATTTTAAAAATCATTAAGAAAATAATA
>NW_021681162.1:222465-227389 GCF_001412515.2 Diachasma alloeum
TAGGCACTGGAAGTTGCATGAACCATTCCAAGGGATGTAGACATTGTGTAGAAGACGATAATAGGAGGTGTCTGCATCAGCTGCTCCTGCTGCATCATCAAACGATTGATAAGTCTGGTCCCACATAAAAAAAGATATTGGTTCTGACATCTTCAAGATGTTGATTCAAAAAAATTTTTAATTGTAGTCGTCAATTTGGGGAAAATGAATGATAATAATTATCGAGTGGTATTATTGAAATTCAAGAGAGTACTGGTGAGGTTTTATATTGGAGACTCTGAGCAGTGATCTCACTGGAGGAGGGGATTGTTCTTTCGGAGAACTCGTGGTAGCATGAAGACTTTGTATACACTACCAACGTTTATATTGACACAGAGGGCACTCTACTATTGGTGGAGGAATTGAACTGCTTGAAGACGCTGCCAAAGCGGGCCAATGAGTGCGACAATAACGTAGACGTGCAATGCTTGGATCCTTCTTCATGCTCTCTGATAACTTCTCCCAAGCTGCATCCACAGTGGCTTTGGCAACAGTTTTTATAAAACATTTTGGAAGAAAAGAAATTTCCTCACTCGTCAAAGAATTTAAATGTCCAGTCTGACAATACTTTGTCAAGGATTTCTCCAAGCACCCAACATCGTACTTGGTAAACCACTTCTTCAAACGTTGCACATTGACCACTGCACAATGAAAATTAATAGGACCTCCATCAAAAAGACTATGATGATAGACACACTTTATTTCCACCTCCACATTCTCCAATACCGGACAACCAAAATCATCCAAATCAGTGATAGGTATTGCATTCTTGAGAATCTTCTCTAGCCAATTTTTCTTCTCCAGACCTTGAACGTAGATGTGTTTAACATCCTTCACCATAGCATTGATAAACTCACTCACTCTATCATACTCGATTTCTCCAGGAGTATCCCAATGTAGCCCAACATAATGACGAGACAACCACTGATTCATTTCCCGATATTTAAGCAATAAATCCTCTCATTTGTAGGGTGGATCCACCAAAACTGTCTCATGAAGAAATTTTCCATCATCATCAAGCTCCAATGCTGATACTGCAAATTCTTTCAAGACAAACTGGTTGCCAAAATCTTTGAAACCCTCGATATCAATAACCACCGCCATGTTGCTATGATTCAATTGTAAAAGTAACTGAGAACTTTGCTCAGTCTTCTTGTTTCATCATCACCGCCCCTCCCTGGTTTTTAGTATGAGAGGTAGTGGACTTGGTGCCTGCATACTGTCTTGGAAATGTTACTTCAATAATTTTGTTATTGTCTGGACAAATTACATGATCTGCTCTCGAGATTCCAGGGAGAGATGTCAAACATAGCTGGACAATTTCGTTGGTGTTAGCACAGTAACGGTTTTCATTGAATGCCCTCGCATCAACAAGAGTCTGTGAAATTTCGCGAATTATTTTTCCGTTGGAGTCTTCGGAAGAAAAAATTTGTCTGGAAGTTCGGTAAGATCAAATGGTCACGTATTCATAATATTAATCCAATAACCGTTACGATACGATGATAACGTTTCTTCAAAGTCTGGTTTATATTTCGTGGCATGATGCAATAACCGTTGAACAAAATGGCGTTTGAGAGGAGGGGTAATACCAACGTCTCCCTCGGTAGGCTAGTATGTTCTTCGGTTTTTATCCGAAGTCTCCCTACCCCCTCGATTAAAAAAGTATGAATAATCAGATGGTGGCAGTCAACCCGAAGATGACGCTTTCGTTATGAAGACCCCGTCAGTCAGTTTTATAAACCCCATGCTCGCACAGTGCAGGACATTTTAGATTCAGTGAGTCAAGTGTGAAGAGTTCTACTGCTATGTCTAGTGTTGGTGGATCTCCAACTGAGCAAGTTTCGACTTTGGAGATAATTACAATTCGTAATTTTGTGGATAACGTGAGGAGTTCTGAAAAAATGAAAAGAGATGTGCCATTGAGAGTGATGGGATCAGTGCACTCTTCCAATTCAGAAAATGAGTACGATAGTTTAACTGATGAGGAGTTTGTGCCTGGTGTGGTGGATTTTTCTGCAACTTCATCTGAGGCCGGAGATCCTGAGGGCACCTCCGAAGTAGAGACATCAGATGGGGAGGCATCGGACCAGAAGGAGACATCAGATGGGGACTTACCTGTGAATGTTTCATCTGGAAGTTCTACTCCATTGCTTTTGGACACATCACAATCAACAATTGTTCCAGACTCAACAACTGATGTGTCAATCGAAAAACCTGTGGTTATTGACATGCCATCTGACAATATTAACTCTGTCGAGGAGAAAGTTGACAATATTCCCGACTCACCAGAGCCAGCAGAGGAGGATATTATCAGCATTCCCGACTCATCAGAGAGTCCTGAGCCAGCAGAGGAGGATGTTATCAGCATTCCCGACTCACCAGAGAGTTCCGAGCCAGCAGAGAAGAGTATTTTGAATATTCCCGACTCACTGGAGAGTCCCGAATCAGCAGAGAAGGGGATTTTGAATATTCCCGACTCACCGGAGAGTGCCGAACCAGCAGAGAAGGGTATTTTAAATATTCCCGACTCACCGAAGAGTCCGGAGGAGGATATTCTGATCATTGATGAGTCATCAGAGAGTCCAAAGCCAGCTGAAGACAATTTTACGGTGCCCGAGACATCGGTGAGCATCTCAGAAAAACATCAACCTATGGATGTAGATTCATTGGAGGTGTTGATATCAGATACCAGAAGTGATGAGTCAGCATCATACTNTATATTCAACTTTACACGAGCGCCCTGAACAGGGGAAATCCATCGATGGGGAAGAAGAACCAAGTTTTATCAATCATCGCTTGCATCCAGCGTTATGAAGAAAGGTTCAGAGATAGACTGCATCAAGGAGGTCGCATGCAGGTGTTATCTGGTAGCGGAGAAGAATCACTCACTCGTCGAGTTCGCTGGAAGGATGGTCCACTGGCCTTTCGAGGCCGAATATGTTCTGGCATTATAATCAATCTTCAAAATAAGGATCCTAAGAGGTTTCTTAACGANTCATCCATATCTTTTATTTCATTTGTTTCAGTTGTAAACCAGTATTGGATTTCGAGAGGAATAATTCCCCGTTTTGTCTGCTTACGCTTATCTGACAGGATGATCAGAAACTATGGATTATTATTGCTTATGCTTCAATGAAGATTTTCCTTCCNAATCGATATGCTCCTCTCAGTGCTGGCTTATCGACATTTGCTACGCTGCCGTATCATATACAACTGAAAAAAGCTGTTGTGAATATAAAAAATGCCGATCAATTTTGCTTCTTGTGGTCAGTTATCGCTGCTCTCTGTCCAGCAAAGAATAACAGATGCCTTACTTCATCATATCCTCATTATACGATCGCAACTATACCTCAAAGTCAAAAGANAACAAGTGTATGTTTATTACAGTGGAAAAAAAACATGGAGAATTATCCATTCCCAGACCCTGAGCAGAGGGAGGAGTGGGAGGAAGAGGACGCAGCCATGGAGGATTGGTGGCTGGAGCAGAAGGAGAAGTGTTGGGATTATATCCCACACTATTACCCTTTGGTGGGACATTTGGCGGTGCCAATGCACCAGGTTGTCAGTTTCCTGGCATACGCNCACATACCTACAATTCATTTACTACTTTTTTGTTCGAATGTACATGTTCCAGCTAATGCACAGCCAGTTTATCACTATGCGCGGATTAGCAATCTTTCAAAACTTGTGAGTGCACAAATTTCGAGTAGTGGGCATTTTATATACCTATGTGATCGGTGTCTGTGTCATTTTCGTGAGAAAAAACGTTATGATGAACACAAACAGGACTGTTTTTTAATAAATAAGTGTAAAATGGTCTTACCGGTGGAGGAAAACAAAATTCTAAATTTCAAAAATGATAAGTTCAAAGAGCCTGTACCATTTGCCATTTATGCTGACCTGGAATGCATTTTAAAAACTAATAANCGAAAATATTTACCACAAACGAAAGTTAGCTTGAGATTCATTGATTCGTTCAGATTCATGGCTAGTAGTCTTGAAAAATTGGCATCATACTTGACTGATACGGACAAGACAATCACCCGAGCGCATTGCAATACCGAGGTTGAATTTCATCTTTTATTGCGGAAGGGTGTATTTCCATATGAATACGTAGATAGTTGGGAGAAATTGGATGATGAAAAATTACCACCTAAAGAATCTTTTTATTCATCATTGAATAATCGGGAGATATCACAAGAGGACTATGAACATGCGTGTCAAGTTTGGGAGAAGTTTGACATCTCAACACTTGGGGAATATTCAGATTTGTATTTGAAAACTGATGTTCTACTCCTAGCAGACATTTTTGAAAATTTTAGAAAAAGCTGCTCTTCGGTGTATAAGCTAGATCCATTGCATTATTACACAGCGCCTGGACTAGCATTCGATTTNTTGACATCTCAACACTTGGGGAATATTCAGATTTGTATTTGAAAACTGATGTTCTACTCCTAGCAGACATTTTTGAAAATTTTAGAAAAAGCTGCTCTTCGGTGTATAAGCTAGATCCATTGCATTATTACACAGCGCCTGGACTAGCATTCGATGCAATGTTGAAATACACAAAAGTGGAAATTGAGCTTTTAACAGATGTTGATAAGCTTTTATTCATTGAAAAAGGGATTCGTGGAGGTGTCGCTCAATGCACCAATCGTTATGCTCACGCCAACAATCGATATATGGATGAAAATTACGATAAAGATAAAGATGAGTCGTATCTCATGTACTTTGATGTTAACAACCTGTACGGTGCGGCTATGAGTCAACATCTACCCTATGGCGGATTCGAATGGGAAAATCCAGAAGGATTTAATGTTTTCAATGTTCCTGATTACTCTCAAGATGGATATATTCTGGAAGTAGACTTGGAGTATCCCAGAGA
>NW_021681163.1:0-3734 GCF_001412515.2 Diachasma alloeum
AATCCCGTAAATCCCATAAATTCCGTACCCTTGTAATTCCCATTTCTGCGTACGATTTTCGTTGTGTCTTGTCGTTATTAGATTTTTCGGGATAATCAGTATTTGGTTTTAAGAAAATACGGTTCCGTTTGCGGTTCGTCCATTCCGCGTTGCTAAAAATTGGCTGGCGCCCTAAATGTTTGAAGCAAGGATTGAATGAGTTGCTGATTGTTCCTGGAGACCAGTTTTTTCGTTATGGTTTTGGTATTTCAGATTTATCGGATTACGAGAACGAAGTTAATGATTTGGCCGTGTTTGTATAATCGAGAATATTGGGTTAGGGTTTTATTGCGTATTTGTTGAGGCCAAAGAAAAATCATCACAATTATGACAATTATATGAAAGCGCAGATAACAACAAGCTGATTCTCTTTCATTACTATAAACTTTGATAGCTCAGCGCTAGCGAATTTGCTTGTGGAGTGAAGATTCACGAGTTGAAATTTCAGAACTTCATTTTCTAAAGATTTTTTAAAAATTCTTATGAGAGTTCAATATTTATGTATACGGATTCATAATTGATACCAATATCTCTCATTTTTCTCATCAGGTATCGAAAATTCAAAAATGGTGTTGTGGACAACTGAGAACCATGATGTTCTCCGTCGTTTTTTTTTTTCGAGGGAATATTCATTATTATAATAATGATTGTGAATATTATAAAATTAATAATGTACCAAATGCTTATTTTTGTCAATTCACTGAGCGATAATTTGTTGGATGGGATTTAAATCTAAGAATAGATTGTTTTAAAAAAGAGAACACCATAAGGTTTCAGTGTGAGGATTCATTTATTTATATCGATAATCAATTAACGATTGATTATAGTTATGATCACTTATCAATGTAAGATCTAACCATACAAAAATTGATCCATCTCGATCGATTCTCGCTTCAGATTTCGATGAAATTGAAACATGTCCCCTCACAAAGATATTTGAGTTTGATTTTTTTCTCTGAGGTAGCAATCTGCAACTTCTCATAGAGAGTCTCATTACTCAGGATCACTTTCACCACCCGCTCTGGTAAGAATACTGTGAATGTGTCATCGATGGTGATTATGATGCCTGATCCAAACTTAGTTGGTACTTTTCTGATACCTGTGTTGCCCTAGTTGATGTTAGGGTCCAACTCAATCATCTTCTTCGTAGGCAAGAAACTTTCGCATGCAACATTGTTCATTGAAGAGAAATCCATCATATCAGTATAACTGAAATAATTCAAGGAGAATAGTATTAGTATCTTGATAGTCTGCTTTTCATCGCAACATTTTCACTACATGTGCGGAAATTTACTTACTGTTAAAGTTAGTTTGAAGATCGAAGTACTTCTTCCCAATATTCTTTCCCAACTACACACTTTGAAAGTGAGCGATGAACTGCTCTCGAAATCTTTCTGAAGGTTTATATATGCTAGTCTTATCAAACTTTGACGTCATCTCACTCTATAATCTTCGAGAAGACTTTTGCGCCATCTAGAGAATTCTCGAATTACGTTGAGGATTCTTGGTGATGAATCATTGAAGAAATGACTCATTCCTTATCAAATATGATGCCGTCTCACTCTACAATATTGGAGAAGACTCCAGCGCCATCTGGAGACTTCGCGAGTTAAATCGACACTGTTCTACAACTTTTGACATTGAAATCTGGGACGCTTTTTACAATTTTTTTTTTATAGATGAGTCATTTCAGGGGGTACATTCAGGCGGAGCACAGCCTGGAATTACTCAGACCTCATTGTCTCACTTGAAATGGATGAACAGAGAAAAAAATTATTATGAGAGTTTTGAGAGAAACATATCGTCTGCTTCCTCACATTCCACCTGTTGAGACAGAAAATCTGAACAACTTGACAGCGAGGAACATTAAACTTTTGAATAAATATCTCAAGAGAGTAAAATCGAGTGGTGAAAAAAGTGGGATTCAAGCGACGATCGCAGAATTAGTTTGGCTTCGAGAGGCTTTCAATTTGCATATGAAGCATGGTGGTGGAACGAAGAGTTAAAAATCAGTGCAGAAGATTCTGAAACAAGTACAATGGAAGAATCTATAATCAGCATTCAGAGATCGTATTGGCATAGGAGCGGTAATCTATTTAACACACAAAGATACTAAATCGTTCCTACAGGATTGTAAGGTGTTGATCCTTTCGCAGTTGAAAGATATTTTAGCTGACGAGGGTAATTTGATGGTTAATTGTGTGCTCTCATGCAAATTTTCGATTGAACGCTCGGATGAAATTAAAGAAGAAACGAAACACTTTATTACGAAAAACCAGGTGATTCTCCCGGCAACTGATTTAAACGATTGGTTTGAAGAATTCGCCTTCGACGATATTATGGTAAAGCAAGAAGACTTTCAAGATATTGGTTCCGTCTGGACATTGACTGAAATCATAAATTTGGTGATCAATATCAATAGATATGAACCCCTCAAAGGTGGAGATTCAACATTCATTGAGGTACCAATGGACGTTCAAACTAAGAAAGCTGCTGTTAATATAAAAAATAGTGATCAGTTTCGTTTTTAGTCGGGGGTTTCAGCAGTTCTTCATCCACCAAAAGTTAACGGAAGTCTACCAAGTTCATATCCCAATTTTCGTAATACTCTTAAATATGAGGAACTCAATTTTCCAATGACGCTCAACGGTATCCCCCAATTTGAAGAAATGAATGATCTGCGCATTAATGTTTATGGCATTGGAGCACGCAGTCGTAGGAACACAATCTTCCCTGTATATCTGACTAAGAAATTCATTACTCGAGGAACTATCCACTCACTAACGACTGAGAGCAATCGTAATGAAGCTGAGAAATCGCTCTTTCGTTTTGCATTGTTTCGTAATCTATCACGTTTAGTTAGCTCTCAAATTTCTAAACGGAAAAGTTTCACTTGGATGTGTGATGGAAGTCTCTGTCGGTTTCGATATCAGCATTCGTTTGATATACACAAAGAAGATTGTGCGAATTAGAATAAAGTGCGGATGGTAATGCCTTAAGAGCAAGATAAAATACTCAGTTTCAAAAATTTTAAACATGCTGAAGAGGTTCCATTTGTTGTTTATGCGGACTTAGAATGTATGATAACAGAAGAGGATCATCATGTTCCTCATAGTGCTGCATTTTATGTGAAATGTGCTTTTGATGATTCGCTATCAGAATTCAAAATTCAACGGGGGCTTGATTGTATTGAGTGGTTTACGATAGAGGTAAAATCGTTGTCATGTAAAGTAGACTCACATTTGAAGAACAAGGTAAAAATGTAAACCTTGTCAGATAAACAAATGGAAGACTTTCATTGTGCAACGATGTGTTATATCTACAAAAAACCTTTCATTAAAAGTGATAAGGTTCGTGATCATAATCATTTAACAGAAAAATATCGTGGAGCTGCGCATAACAGTTGTAATTTGGTATATCAAGATTCCCACACCATTCCGATTGTATTTCATAATCTCTCCGGTTATGATGCTTATTTCATCATTCGAAGTATTGTAACAGCGTTTGAAGGTGAGGTGAAAATTTTTCAGGTCAATATAGANGAACCGGATGACTCTATAATGTTGGCTCTTCTTCACGATAATTTTTCTGGGCCCTCAACGACGCGTAATTACAAGTCCTTACTAATAAACGGAACCGATAACTTTAACCGAAAATAAGCCACTCGGAAGTGGATAAGGAGCTCTCACTCTCTC
>NW_021681163.1:4844-26061 GCF_001412515.2 Diachasma alloeum
AGTCCTTACTAATAAACGGAACCGATAACTTTAACCGAAAATAAGCCACTCGGAAGTGGATAAGGAGCTCTCACTCTCTCGCTCTTGGATTCTTACTCACGGATTTTAATTCAACGTTGTAGGAGTCTCGCTGTTTACAGATCATTCTTAGTGTTCCTAACGAACATCCCCACATGTTCGTTATAATATTAACGTGATGTATTGTCAAAAATTTGTGTAACCATTGGAGATGGTCTACGAGGATCCCCATCTGTACCTGGTGGTAAAATTTTCACTTCTTTATTCTCTTGCTTCTTTCTAGGAGACGTTGATTGCACTTCACGGCTTACATTAGGTATTGGTTGATCATCTCTAGATGATATATTACTCAGTTCTGTTGCGCGATTGTTCATAGCAAGAGGATGCCTTTCATGGTCATTCAGTTCTTCGTCGTCGTTGAGATCATCCTCCGATTTGCCATCATTATCATCATCATCTGTATCACTCTCTCCTGACTCTACGTGATGCTCAACATTATCATCAGTTAACCATTTCATTAGGTTTTGAGCTGATTCTGGCAATTCAATGTTGACGTAAAGAGGATTATTAGATTGTAACCATTTGAGAGCTGTGAAGACCCGTACGACTAGGTTAACAAATTTTTGCCAAACATCACTGGCTTTAGTAGGGATTCCCCGAACTAAAATGTACAACTCATGATTTTTGTTGATGGGATCAGCTTCTGACGCTATTTTATTGAGAGTTTCTGTCATTGGTAATGGTAAGTGGAACGTCTGACCTACCAGTTTTTGGATACACATAGTATGAGGTATTTTTGTTTTCTGAACTGTTCTTGCTTTCTGCACAACTTGAAATACCTTTGCTCTTTGAATTAGTATGCTCTCGTAGTCATTCAGATTACCTATCTCGTCGGGAACTTTACCCACAACATGATTATTCATGATGCAAGTTGGCGGTAGTTGATTTTTTCGGAATTTGTCCGGGCAATATTTACATATGTATTCGCTGCAGTAAAAGCTGTCATCTGTGACAAACTCCTTTAAATCCTCCCAATAGCAGCATTGAATTTCGTTCTTTAGGTCTTCAACGACTCTGACTGTGCTCCTAGAGTTCAGCTTTTGGCATAAAATGCAGGGATATTCAGCCAGACTTCGTTTCGCCATGGCAAGAAACGCTTTTTTATGTTTGATTTGGATCATATCTTCATCCAAATTATCAATACCAGTCACAGACGAGTAGAAGGATTGTCCTGATCTCTTCATATCAGTGGATATTTTCCTCAGTGCATCCAAGTTCATCGATTTTAATGCGCCATCTAAATGAGAAAATTTCCCCTATGTTTCATTGAGTTTATAAAGCAGTCTCTTGATATTCCTCACGGTTGGAAAATGTGATGCTAACATTTCAACAGCGAAAAATAATGATTTACATGGATTCTGTTCCATATAACAATGAACAAAGTGGCCTAACTTATCTTCCGAATGCTTGAAGAAACAAGTACGTAAGAATTCTGGAAGAGTACGCAACTTTTGCACAGCTAACGACTCGAGAACCTTTTGATAATCTCCGAGGACATTTTCATTTTGCAGAACCTCACAATAGACATCACATTCCCATTTTTTTCGATGTAGACGATCTTTTATCAAAGGCAGTATATTGGCAGCTTGTCCCTTTGAATTCATTTCGATGTTAAATGCAAATGGAAGACGGAATGTATATATCATTTCATGAAAATAGGATTCGGTGGATGAGGTATGTCTCGAAGGACCACAGAGGTTCGTCACATTATGATCATCTTAATTACCATTAACCCGAGTGAGATGATGGTCTGCATTTTTGCGGAGTGTATCTAACCAACGATTCAAATGCTCTCTATATTTTTTTCGTTGTTCCATACACCATTTAACTATCTTTTGTGCTTCCAAACAACTTTCTGCTACAATCAATCTATCGTTTACTCTTACAACATTTGTTCATTCCTCAATATATTGTTCAGGACGTAATTTTAGCACGATAGTTTCCTGTTTGATCTCCTGAGCGTGAGAATCCTTTTTTTCAGCGTTTTTTCGGGTAACTCTCTTTATTCCTTTCTTAGCCGATCTATTTTTACTAGGATTCTCCATACCCTTCACTTTTTTTTATCTCTTCATTCGCAAACGTGACTCCTTTCCTCTTGGATTTATTAATAGATTTTGTTTCCTGTATTTCATTATTAATAGGTTCCTTTCCATTTAGATCATGATGTAATTCGTGAACACCATTCTTGTTGGTTGTATCAGCAATCATTGCCTTCTTATCAGCATCATTACCACCCGAGTTCGCCAGATGTGTTTCATCACATGTCTTTTCAGATGTCATATTCAGATGACTGTGACTGGGCAAGTTATCGCTGTGTAGTTCTTCATTCTCAAGACGTACCGAGTTTTCGTTTTAATGCGAGGATTTTCTGTCATAGAAAGTGCGTTGCCGATAAGCGGTTTGTTCTTTTTTCTAGATCTCTGTTAATAAAAATGATTGGAGAGTATTGAAGTTGGAGACGTACGGGAATGGTCTGATCTCCACAGTTTGGAATATATTAAGCAAATGTTCACGCATTAATGATATATCATATTTGATGACGTCCGGTTTTTCTCTGAGTAATATGGTTACAGCAAAAGCAATAGAGAAAACGCCACAATTAACCGCATTAGATTGCGTTTACACGGTCCTGAATCGTACCGAATGGTTTGTGACATTATAAAATGGGTAAAGGCGTTGAAGGAATACAATATGATCAGTATGTAATGAATGGTTATTGATTGAGTCATATATGTATATGTGCTTCCCATCATAACAGCTACAAACCCAATGACCCAACTTCCCCTGACCTTCAGCGTCATTGCTATAGAGAATCTGAATGTTTCTTTGCGGAAGGTATTGTTGTGATTCGATCAGGCCTTTGCAAAAAAAAGCGTGTCTTGTTGACAATAATCTGAATGTTGTGACAAGATCCGACCAAAATAGAGGATATGCTCATCTTTCAACATCTGATTATCGGAAACAATCGCCATCAATTCACTATTTAATGGTCGCAAAACATGATTGTTAAGTTTTCGAGGTTTTTTTATGGAAGGTTCGTTTTTAGTCACATCGGCAGGAATTTTCCCAACGAGACGTTTCAGGGGGGCAGTTTTTCATATTGACTGGATCAATTTCCATTGGAACTGATACATGTTGATTTTTGTTTGATTCAACATCATTAATTCGTTCGTGATAACTTCGTTGACTATCCGCCTCTCGATTTTCCTTCTTCTCATTTGATTATATGTTTTTTTTATTACTCGAGTAGTGGAGTTTGATGTTGATCGTTTACGAGAGTTCTTCGATTGTATAGGAACCGAGATGGTTGGGAACTTGGAAATTGTTCTAGTTTCAAACATTTCTAACAAATGCTGACGCATTTTTGTTACTTCATACATAATTCGTTCAGGATTGTCACCAAGAGCAATTGAAACGGCAAAAGCAATTGCAAACACTCCACAATCCCATCTATTCAATTGCTCTTGTACCTTGCAAAATTTGACGTTGGTGCTATTAATGGAAAAGAAAGGATATAGAGCTTGTCAATATGTACGATGGCATTCCTGAAGCTTATTAGCATTTGAAGAGTCGTATACATAAATAGACTTGGTGTCAAACCACGTACAAATCCAGTGCCCACCGTGCATTTGCCAGGCATCTCTGTCTGACAAATCTCCGCTCAAACTGTGTAATAAATATACATGTCTCTTGTTGGGATTGACAGATTCCATGAATGCTGGTATAAGGATCTTTCAGGATTCACAGAAGTCAAATTAAAATTTCTCATGTAAAAGGAGAGCGAAGAAATCAACTTCATCATCAGACAACCAACCACGGTTGCCACTTGCTAATATTAATTGACGATTAAAGGAAGGCATGGTAGCTTTTAATGAAATTATAAATTTATTGATATTTGATTGCAATTTATTTATCAGATAAAATAATTACTTAATTATTACAACATAGTTTGCGACTTAACTTAATAATTGTTTACTTATCGTTTCCTTCATAAGCTAAGACAATTTCAGTAAGATGAAATTTTTTTTTCTACTGTCGGTAATATTAATCAATAGTTCGACTAGACTTGACTAGCTCAGAAGTTAAAACAGCGCTGATTAGCTGAATAGATAAATTGGGGAAGTTCCGATGACTAGCTGGATAGATAAATTGGGGAAGTTCCAATTTTCATAGCTATGTATACAGATAGCTTCTGTTTAGACAGCTACAATAAGCTGGAATAGCCTCGACAAATGGAATAGACAGCTGCAAGAAGCTGAAACAGCTCTGACTAGCTGAACAGAAAGCTACAATAAACTGTAATATCGTTGACTAGTTGAACAGACAGCTTCGAGAAGCTGAAACAGCTCTAACTAGCTGAATAGACAACTATGATAAGCTGTAATTCCCTTGACTATTTGGACCGACAGCTTCGAGAAGCTAAAACAGCTATAACTAGCTGAACAGACAGCTATGATAAGCTGTAATACCCTTGACTAGTTGGACAGACAGCTTCGAGAAACTGAAACAGCTCTGACTAGCTGAACAGACAGTTTTGAGCAGCTGGAACAGCTCTAACTAGCTGAATAGATAGCTCCCAGAAGGTGAAATAGCCTTGACCAGCTGAACAGATAACTTCGACAAGCTTGAACAGCTCTCAATAGCTGAAGACAGCTACGATAAGTTGTAATAAACTTAACGAGTTGACTAGACAGCTCCGAGAAGCTGAACCAGCTCTGATCAGCTGAACAGACAGCTTCGAGAAGCTGGCGAGCTCCGATGAGTCGGATACTGCTGATATTCAACTCAAAAATTGAAGAAAAATGAATATAAGAATGAAAACCTTTTTTTATGCTGTTTACTGAGAATAAATGTGAAGGATCGATAGGAAAAATGGATGAGAAGTAAAAGTTGAACAAAAAAAAATAGCAGGGACGATAAAGTGGAAGCTACAGCAAGGAAGGGATAAGGGAGAGAAAGAAGGCAAAAGAATTAAAAAGAAGTGAGGATGAAAAGGAAAGAGACAGGAGGAAAAGAGAATACCACGAACACCATAATGAGGGGAATAAGCAATAACAAAAGAGAAGATATAGCAAAAGGAGAGAGTAAGAAAGGAGAAGTTAGAAGAGAGAATTAAGAAAGATAATCACGAAAAAAATGCGTTAAAAAACGATGAATAATCCTGTCCCACGCAGCGATGATTCAAATCCCCTATAATTGACGAAAAACACTTTCAAACATAGTTTACATAATACAGGGGGAGAGGTTATTGCCGGTCATTTGAGAGAGAATCCTCATAACATTCATTAAAACTTGGCCGNAGGGCCAACGCCGAACTGCCGAACTCATGAGCGTCTCGGGACACCTCAGAGCACGGAATTCACCGCTCAATCACCCGAATTTTGATTGGTGCGGACACGCCCCTCGAAGGTGCGAATCTAACGACAAGTAATCGCGACTGTCACGACCTGGCGCGATTATTCAAATCCCACTTACTCTTCTCTAATTACTTAACACAAAACTAGTTCCTTTTTATTAATTGTTACGCGAGACTAGGCCGAACTGATTATCGTTCGGATAATTACGAAGGGTCTTTAGCGCTTCCCACGGATCGGATCTCCGGGATTTTCGGGGTTAAAAGACAAGTTACCGGCACTTGTTATAACTTTACTACTAATTTCTGCTCAACTCGTTTCTCTCATCAAAAACCCAAAGGCAACCTGGCAATTCGTTGGAGACGATGGTTGCACTCGCTCCGAACGACCTTCCACCCAAAACATAAACGTAACCAAT
Organism: Diachasma alloeum; assembly: GCF_001412515.2. Taxonomy (NCBI): domain Eukaryota; kingdom Metazoa; phylum Arthropoda; class Insecta; order Hymenoptera; family Braconidae; genus Diachasma; species Diachasma alloeum. Next base: position 10,695 of record NW_021681163.1, read on the forward strand.
TAACCCCTGAAAATCCAACGAAATTGGAGCGCCGGCATTTCAGCCGGACCTATTCGATTACCCGCAAGATTAACAATAGGGTGAACCCCATAAAAAGAACCGGATGACTCTATAATGTTGGCTCTTCTTCACGATAATTTTTCTGGGCCCTCAACGACGCGTAATTACAAGTCCTTACTAATAAACGGAACCGATAACTTTAACCGAAAATAAGCCACTCGGAAGTGGATAAGGAGCTCTCACTCTCTCGCTCTTGGATTCTTACTCACGGATTTTAATTCAACGTTGTAGGAGTCTCGCTGTTTACAGATCATTCTTAGTGTTCCTAACGAACATCCCCACATGTTCGTTATAATATTAACGTGATGTATTGTCAAAAATTTGTGTAACCATTGGAGATGGTCTACGAGGATCCCCATCTGTACCTGGTGGTAAAATTTTCACTTCTTTATTCTCTTGCTTCTTTCTAGGAGACGTTGATTGCACTTCACGGCTTACATTAGGTATTGGTTGATCATCTCTAGATGATATATTACTCAGTTCTGTTGCGCGATTGTTCATAGCAAGAGGATGCCTTTCATGGTCATTCAGTTCTTCGTCGTCGTTGAGATCATCCTCCGATTTGCCATCATTATCATCATCATCTGTATCACTCTCTCCTGACTCTACGTGATGCTCAACATTATCATCAGTTAACCATTTCATTAGGTTTTGAGCTGATTCTGGCAATTCAATGTTGACGTAAAGAGGATTATTAGATTGTAACCATTTGAGAGCTGTGAAGACCCGTACGACTAGGTTAACAAATTTTTGCCAAACATCACTGGCTTTAGTAGGGATTCCCCGAACTAAAATGTACAACTCATGATTTTTGTTGATGGGATCAGCTTCTGACGCTATTTTATTGAGAGTTTCTGTCATTGGTAATGGTAAGTGGAACGTCTGACCTACCAGTTTTTGGATACACATAGTATGAGGTATTTTTGTTTTCTGAACTGTTCTTGCTTTCTGCACAACTTGAAATACCTTTGCTCTTTGAATTAGTATGCTCTCGTAGTCATTCAGATTACCTATCTCGTCGGGAACTTTACCCACAACATGATTATTCATGATGCAAGTTGGCGGTAGTTGATTTTTTCGGAATTTGTCCGGGCAATATTTACATATGTATTCGCTGCAGTAAAAGCTGTCATCTGTGACAAACTCCTTTAAATCCTCCCAATAGCAGCATTGAATTTCGTTCTTTAGGTCTTCAACGACTCTGACTGTGCTCCTAGAGTTCAGCTTTTGGCATAAAATGCAGGGATATTCAGCCAGACTTCGTTTCGCCATGGCAAGAAACGCTTTTTTATGTTTGATTTGGATCATATCTTCATCCAAATTATCAATACCAGTCACAGACGAGTAGAAGGATTGTCCTGATCTCTTCATATCAGTGGATATTTTCCTCAGTGCATCCAAGTTCATCGATTTTAATGCGCCATCTAAATGAGAAAATTTCCCCTATGTTTCATTGAGTTTATAAAGCAGTCTCTTGATATTCCTCACGGTTGGAAAATGTGATGCTAACATTTCAACAGCGAAAAATAATGATTTACATGGATTCTGTTCCATATAACAATGAACAAAGTGGCCTAACTTATCTTCCGAATGCTTGAAGAAACAAGTACGTAAGAATTCTGGAAGAGTACGCAACTTTTGCACAGCTAACGACTCGAGAACCTTTTGATAATCTCCGAGGACATTTTCATTTTGCAGAACCTCACAATAGACATCACATTCCCATTTTTTTCGATGTAGACGATCTTTTATCAAAGGCAGTATATTGGCAGCTTGTCCCTTTGAATTCATTTCGATGTTAAATGCAAATGGAAGACGGAATGTATATATCATTTCATGAAAATAGGATTCGGTGGATGAGGTATGTCTCGAAGGACCACAGAGGTTCGTCACATTATGATCATCTTAATTACCATTAACCCGAGTGAGATGATGGTCTGCATTTTTGCGGAGTGTATCTAACCAACGATTCAAATGCTCTCTATATTTTTTTCGTTGTTCCATACACCATTTAACTATCTTTTGTGCTTCCAAACAACTTTCTGCTACAATCAATCTATCGTTTACTCTTACAACATTTGTTCATTCCTCAATATATTGTTCAGGACGTAATTTTAGCACGATAGTTTCCTGTTTGATCTCCTGAGCGTGAGAATCCTTTTTTTCAGCGTTTTTTCGGGTAACTCTCTTTATTCCTTTCTTAGCCGATCTATTTTTACTAGGATTCTCCATACCCTTCACTTTTTTTTATCTCTTCATTCGCAAACGTGACTCCTTTCCTCTTGGATTTATTAATAGATTTTGTTTCCTGTATTTCATTATTAATAGGTTCCTTTCCATTTAGATCATGATGTAATTCGTGAACACCATTCTTGTTGGTTGTATCAGCAATCATTGCCTTCTTATCAGCATCATTACCACCCGAGTTCGCCAGATGTGTTTCATCACATGTCTTTTCAGATGTCATATTCAGATGACTGTGACTGGGCAAGTTATCGCTGTGTAGTTCTTCATTCTCAAGACGTACCGAGTTTTCGTTTTAATGCGAGGATTTTCTGTCATAGAAAGTGCGTTGCCGATAAGCGGTTTGTTCTTTTTTCTAGATCTCTGTTAATAAAAATGATTGGAGAGTATTGAAGTTGGAGACGTACGGGAATGGTCTGATCTCCACAGTTTGGAATATATTAAGCAAATGTTCACGCATTAATGATATATCATATTTGATGACGTCCGGTTTTTCTCTGAGTAATATGGTTACAGCAAAAGCAATAGAGAAAACGCCACAATTAACCGCATTAGATTGCGTTTACACGGTCCTGAATCGTACCGAATGGTTTGTGACATTATAAAATGGGTAAAGGCGTTGAAGGAATACAATATGATCAGTATGTAATGAATGGTTATTGATTGAGTCATATATGTATATGTGCTTCCCATCATAACAGCTACAAACCCAATGACCCAACTTCCCCTGACCTTCAGCGTCATTGCTATAGAGAATCTGAATGTTTCTTTGCGGAAGGTATTGTTGTGATTCGATCAGGCCTTTGCAAAAAAAAGCGTGTCTTGTTGACAATAATCTGAATGTTGTGACAAGATCCGACCAAAATAGAGGATATGCTCATCTTTCAACATCTGATTATCGGAAACAATCGCCATCAATTCACTATTTAATGGTCGCAAAACATGATTGTTAAGTTTTCGAGGTTTTTTTATGGAAGGTTCGTTTTTAGTCACATCGGCAGGAATTTTCCCAACGAGACGTTTCAGGGGGGCAGTTTTTCATATTGACTGGATCAATTTCCATTGGAACTGATACATGTTGATTTTTGTTTGATTCAACATCATTAATTCGTTCGTGATAACTTCGTTGACTATCCGCCTCTCGATTTTCCTTCTTCTCATTTGATTATATGTTTTTTTTATTACTCGAGTAGTGGAGTTTGATGTTGATCGTTTACGAGAGTTCTTCGATTGTATAGGAACCGAGATGGTTGGGAACTTGGAAATTGTTCTAGTTTCAAACATTTCTAACAAATGCTGACGCATTTTTGTTACTTCATACATAATTCGTTCAGGATTGTCACCAAGAGCAATTGAAACGGCAAAAGCAATTGCAAACACTCCACAATCCCATCTATTCAATTGCTCTTGTACCTTGCAAAATTTGACGTTGGTGCTATTAATGGAAAAGAAAGGATATAGAGCTTGTCAATATGTACGATGGCATTCCTGAAGCTTATTAGCATTTGAAGAGTCGTATACATAAATAGACTTGGTGTCAAACCACGTACAAATCCAGTGCCCACCGTGCATTTGCCAGGCATCTCTGTCTGACAAATCTCCGCTCAAACTGTGTAATAAATATACATGTCTCTTGTTGGGATTGACAGATTCCATGAATGCTGGTATAAGGATCTTTCAGGATTCACAGAAGTCAAATTAAAATTTCTCATGTAAAAGGAGAGCGAAGAAATCAACTTCATCATCAGACAACCAACCACGGTTGCCACTTGCTAATATTAATTGACGATTAAAGGAAGGCATGGTAGCTTTTAATGAAATTATAAATTTATTGATATTTGATTGCAATTTATTTATCAGATAAAATAATTACTTAATTATTACAACATAGTTTGCGACTTAACTTAATAATTGTTTACTTATCGTTTCCTTCATAAGCTAAGACAATTTCAGTAAGATGAAATTTTTTTTTCTACTGTCGGTAATATTAATCAATAGTTCGACTAGACTTGACTAGCTCAGAAGTTAAAACAGCGCTGATTAGCTGAATAGATAAATTGGGGAAGTTCCGATGACTAGCTGGATAGATAAATTGGGGAAGTTCCAATTTTCATAGCTATGTATACAGATAGCTTCTGTTTAGACAGCTACAATAAGCTGGAATAGCCTCGACAAATGGAATAGACAGCTGCAAGAAGCTGAAACAGCTCTGACTAGCTGAACAGAAAGCTACAATAAACTGTAATATCGTTGACTAGTTGAACAGACAGCTTCGAGAAGCTGAAACAGCTCTAACTAGCTGAATAGACAACTATGATAAGCTGTAATTCCCTTGACTATTTGGACCGACAGCTTCGAGAAGCTAAAACAGCTATAACTAGCTGAACAGACAGCTATGATAAGCTGTAATACCCTTGACTAGTTGGACAGACAGCTTCGAGAAACTGAAACAGCTCTGACTAGCTGAACAGACAGTTTTGAGCAGCTGGAACAGCTCTAACTAGCTGAATAGATAGCTCCCAGAAGGTGAAATAGCCTTGACCAGCTGAACAGATAACTTCGACAAGCTTGAACAGCTCTCAATAGCTGAAGACAGCTACGATAAGTTGTAATAAACTTAACGAGTTGACTAGACAGCTCCGAGAAGCTGAACCAGCTCTGATCAGCTGAACAGACAGCTTCGAGAAGCTGGCGAGCTCCGATGAGTCGGATACTGCTGATATTCAACTCAAAAATTGAAGAAAAATGAATATAAGAATGAAAACCTTTTTTTATGCTGTTTACTGAGAATAAATGTGAAGGATCGATAGGAAAAATGGATGAGAAGTAAAAGTTGAACAAAAAAAAATAGCAGGGACGATAAAGTGGAAGCTACAGCAAGGAAGGGATAAGGGAGAGAAAGAAGGCAAAAGAATTAAAAAGAAGTGAGGATGAAAAGGAAAGAGACAGGAGGAAAAGAGAATACCACGAACACCATAATGAGGGGAATAAGCAATAACAAAAGAGAAGATATAGCAAAAGGAGAGAGTAAGAAAGGAGAAGTTAGAAGAGAGAATTAAGAAAGATAATCACGAAAAAAATGCGTTAAAAAACGATGAATAATCCTGTCCCACGCAGCGATGATTCAAATCCCCTATAATTGACGAAAAACACTTTCAAACATAGTTTACATAATACAGGGGGAGAGGTTATTGCCGGTCATTTGAGAGAGAATCCTCATAACATTCATTAAAACTTGGCCGTGTTGTGTTAAAAAAAAAAAGTATTAAATAAATAAAATATTCAAAAAGAATATTCGAGAAAATCGAATGAATAAACCATTCGATTTCTCAACTGCAAACACGGCACCGTTCACGAGAATGCACAAAGTAAGCATTCTGCAGGGCATTGCCGTTCAAAAAGGTGGCGAAAGAACGTACATCAGCATCACGCCACCCAGGCAATGACCCCACATATCGAAATATCGAGCTCGCCCACCCAAAATGTCCAGAAAAACTAATCAGTTTTGTCCTAGCGCTAAAAGAGAGCACATTAGAGGGGCGAACTCCTCGCGATTATCNTCCTCGCGATTATTAGATACTTGGCTCGGAATCAGTGATAATTTCTGCCCGGCGCTTATTTAGTAATTCGAGTATCGGAAGTTTATTTGATTGCAACTACGCACACCTTCGTAGCAATCACTTCCAGAAACGTTATTGTATTTCTCGATTTTCAAGCAAATTGAAGAACGTGTTGAGAGTATTCACATTCTAAACAACGCGCGAATTCGAGTTAACAAGTGAGAAAAAGACTCATTAACTGAACAAAATCATTGAAACAAGAATTTTGAATATAATTGTCCAGAGTGTACTAAAGCGAATAGTGTATCTCCAGGAACTTAATTGTGAGTAATTTAATCATATACTAATTTGGAAAAAGGGATCATTTTTATCTCTCTCGAATATTGTCAAGATTTAGAATCAAATTTATTGGATATAATTTTATAAGAATTGTAAGAAGAATTTGTATTTGTCAGAAGTACCCAATCGAGGTTATTAATGTCAACTTATCGGAAGATTGTAATGAGAGATTCTTTTGTGAATATTGGTATCTAATAAAAGGGGAAAAATCTATAAAATTCATTTGATTTTTCATTAAGACAAATTAACCTCAACCCTTTGCAGATTGATAGATGTGCCAAGCACTTTAAAGATAAGTATCCGACTAAACAAAAATAATTATTTTGTTTTCGGAACGAAAAATTGTATTATATTCTAATCCAATTTTTCCGAATCCAACAAAATTGGTGTCAGAAGTGGGATATCTTAGCCTATCAATCACAGGGAGTTGAGGCAGCACTTCAGCTTAACTCTTCGAAATTTTAAAATTATAACAACCTTTTCATTTTAACAAATTATTATTCAGAAAATAATTTCATATCAGTAATTAGGTCCACAAATTGGCTCACACATCGCAAAACGTAGACAATACCCAAAATTTTACCATAGGTCCCGAGTTCGTAGAATATTTCCGAATCAGAGACCTGTTCAATAATATTCCTAAATTTGACGGCAGGGATGATTCGGGTACAGAATTCACGGATCTGGAAACCGCGGTCAAAATGTGTTTGAAACGTATTGATGATAGAAACCTTGACTTAATCTTCGCCATGATTGACAAAATCAGATATCCAGCTCGAGATCACTTGAGCGAAGCAAAAATTGAATCTGCAACAGATATTCTAAAAATTTTAGGCAATAAATACAGGAAAAGATTCAGTCAGGCATACTATGAGAATGAAATCTCTAATATGAAACTCAGACAAAGTGAAGAAGCCGATGACTTCAATTTGAGACTGCAGCGGGTATTGAAAAATGCTAGAGCCTCACTTAAAGATTCTTTCCCGGACGAACATGAGACTCTCGTAAAGGTTATCGAACATCTCGCACTGCGAAAATTCGAACGCGAAATACCAGCAGATTATCGAGCCGAAATCAGAGCGAAAAATTGTAGAACCCTGAGAGAAGCATTTGACGCGATTAAACCCCTAGTAGCAGACGACCGCCTAGTGTCAGGTATAGGGGGTATGAGAGTGGAAAATACGAGATCAGGCTACAATCGGGACCGCAGTGAAGATCGCCGAGACAACAGGCGCAATGATTATTTCGATTGGAGCCGTCCACGATATGAAAATGGAGGTTACCGACGGGACAGGAATCGCGACAATTACGACAGAAACCGTGACAGGGATTCGTCACAAAATAGACACTGGGATTATAGTCGCGATAGGCCGAAATACGATGACCAAGAATTATTGGAGCTCGAGAAGGACATCGCTTTCCCGATACTATCAGCGGTAAGAAAAGTTCTCTCAGGTAGATTAGAAGAGAAACAGACCCACAAATGCAATTGCGAGCACTGTGGATATGACAAACAGACGAACAAGACGACTGACTCACATTCCAGTCGTTCAACCGAACACAAAAATGAAGAAGAACGCGAAAAAGTGCGATTCAGAGAACGCTCTCAAGAGCGACGGTCCAGGGACAGATCTTCCTCCCGCGACAGACGATCCGGTCATTTAAACGGGGAGGGGGGTTGCGTCCAATCGTCGGGAGCGAGCCAATCAAAGTAATCGAGCGTCCGTGTCAGCGACCTCCCTCAGAATTAGAAGTTGAAGCAAAATTCCTAGATAAGAAAATTAGAGAAATGGCAGATGAGGACGAAACTCCATCAAAAGCATGCCCAGTAGTAACTTTCCGCCACCCCGCATTCAGATCAAGTCGAGCTGAATTTTTAATTGATACTGGGGGTGAGGTGAACCTGATTTGGGTAGCACAACTGAGTCCTGATACCTGGGTCGACCAATCAGACAAGGTTCATATTGTGGGGATTGGTAATAAAATTCTTGCCACGTATGGAGCTGTCGAGTTGATGATCCGGGGCATCAAACTCAAATTGTACGTCACACCAAAACCACCGGGCGGTTACCATGGAATACTCGGCTTACAATTCCTAACGCAACAGTCCTCGGCCATATCATATTAGACCTCGTCACTCTTACTGCAGGAAAAATTATTTCACTTCGAATTCAAACCACCACAAGCATTAAATGAATCCTCTGTTTGCGCCACGGGTCAAAGCCCCAGAATAACGATATCGTCACCAAAATTAGAAAATGGAAAACAACTTTTCCTGATAGACACCGGGTCATGCCTAAATGTTATCTCAAAGGCGGGCCTCGCAAAAGACGCCATAATTAACAAATGTCCACCCAGATATACATTCGGAGTTGCCGGTGGAATTCAACCAATTTTAGGTGTCATTAACCTTGAAATTTCTGGCGTGTCAGCAAATTTCAACGTCGTCGAAGCATTACGAGAAACGAACTATACTGGGATCATAGGGAATCAATTTTTGCGCGGACAGGGGGCCGAAATCTCATTTTCCCTGAGCTCCCTTCGCCTCATAAGCTCCCTTACTGACCCTATCACCTTCTATCAAGACCTCAAACCAGGAAGGGCGTTCTCGATACCGCCGCGCTGCGAAATGAAAATACCCATCCAAGCGAAAAACTGCTCGGACTGCAAAGGATACCTTCCGAAATCATCTGTGGAACCCGGAGTAACAATCCTAGAGTCGGAAGTCAATATCGATAAAGAAGGTGTCTGCTGGGCAACGATCACGAACGAGAATGACGAACCAAGGAAAATTTCAGTACAACCGAAATCCATCGAACGGCTTGCAGTTGCCATGACAGTGCATAAAATTGACAGCTCGATACTAAAATTCCCCGATTGCATCTTTGGAGAATCGGACCTCGAAATACCTCTGAACGTCAACCAATACGTCGCTAGTTCCAGAGAAGGAAAAATTATCGAAATTTTCACCGGCGAACAATCGAGCGAGGACAGGAAGCAGCTAATCGAGAGCCTTGTCAACGAATACCCTCAAGCTTTCTCGTTACCTGGGGAGCCAAGCGGCGAAATGAAGGGCATGACATGCCCCATCAGGACAGCTGACGACCGACCAGTGCATGTCAAGCAATATCGATTCCCGGGAGACCTACAGAAAGAAGTCATCAAGCAAGTGAACAAGCTACTAGAAACGGGCAAGATACGACCATCAGTATCCCCATATAATTCACCGCTGTGGATGGTCCCAAAGAAGCCAGACGCCAGGGGAAAGAAGCAATGGAGAATGGTCGTCGACTATAGGCAACTAAATAAAAAGACGATAGCTGACAAGTTCCCACTGCCACACATACGCACAGTACTGTCAAAGCTGGGCGACTCACGGTACTTTTCAACTTTAGACTTGGCCAGCGGATTCCATTAAATACCAATGCTGCCTGAATACAGGGAAAAGACAGCTTTCTCGACTCATAACGGGCATTATGAGTATACACATATGCCATTCGGACTGAAAAATGCAGGTCCAATATTCCAGCGCTGCATGCACGAGATGCTGGGGGATATGATCGGAGACGGTGTCCAAGTCTACCTTGATGATATCATGGTCCACACGAAGGACATCGGAACGCATCGAGAGAAGCTCAAAGCAGTACTCGAAAGAGTATCGAACTGCGGAGCCACCCTACAAGTGGAGAAATGTCACCTCCTACAGAATGAAGTCGTTTTCCTAGGCTTCGTCGTCGACAAAAATGGCCTGAGACCCGACCCAAGCAAAGTTAGGTCGATCACACACATCGAACCGCCGAAGTCGAAGCAAGAAATGCGGAGCTTCCTGGGGATGTGCAATTATTTCCACCACTTTAAGGAATGGTACGCGCCCAGAGCTAAACCATTGTTCAACTTAACCAAAAAGAAGACAGAATGGGTATGGGGCGAGAAAGAGAAACTCGCATTTGAGGAACTCCAAATATTCCTCTCCCAGGAACCGTTCCTCAAGCACCCAGACGACAATCGTCCATTCATAGTCACCATCAACTCCACGAAGATCGGCATAGGCGCAATCCTCACACAAGTAGATGACGAGGGAACTGAGGGAGCAATTGCATATGCTTCCCGACAGCTGAATGAAACCGAGGCAGGATATATGAATGACGAAAGGGAATGTCTGGCAGTGGTATATGCCTTGAGCCAGTTCCGCCCATATCTCTACGGCCGACCCTTCCACCTATATGCTGAGACAGCAACAGTCGTATGGCTACAGGACACGCTGGACCAGACAACACGCAAGGCGGGATTCAAAACAAAAATATCAGGATTCGACATTATTCCACATCATCGAACAGCGAAAACCAAGCAAATAGCAAAAGTCTTGGCCTCCTTCCCAGTGGACCCTCCAGAAACGGAAGAAGAAGCCAAGGCGTATGACAGATTTCCGACGATGATGTACAAGAGAATCACTCAGCAGGTAGAACCAGGGAAGTCGAAACATCAGGCTGAACCCCCAAAGAAACGAGGTCGACCACCAGGGTCAAAAAACAAAACCGAGAAACCCGCAACGCAAATTCATCAGGGTGTAACGACCAGATCGCGGGCAGCTTCCAAACCTGCACCCAACTTAGCAGCGAAAAAAGGACAAGAAGCCCGTTCTCCACTGAAGGTAGCACCGAGAAAAGGGGCGCCATCAACTAGCTCCCAGAAAGAAACAACAATTAGAGAGAAAAGAACACAAAGTTCCATAGAGATCGTCCGAGAGGAGAACAACACAAAAGAGAACCAGGAGGACACATCAGAAGAAGAGATCGAAGACGATGTATTCGAAGAACAAACAGAACCTCCGGAGAACCCTGCCATTATCCAGATCAAGGCAGGAAGTCAGGCGGACTCTGATTCAGATGACGCCGCAGACGACGATCCTCCACTGAAAGAGCCAGCCAAAATAACGGAGACCTCGGATGATCCGGAACAACCAACAGAAGCCCAGAGCAATCACAGACGCTCTCCCCCGACTTCCTAAACTCCCTACATGAATCCTTTTCCAGATTTGACAAGAGCAAATCACGGAACAAGACGACAACTCAGAGCGAGGAAGGAAATGACAGTGAGGAGGAGCAGAAAAATAAAGCGGAAGAGCTATACCAGGAATACATCCAGGAAGTGTCGAAACTCATGGAGGAAAAATGTAACAAATTTACCCCGGTAAAATCATCCGAGAAGAATGAAACCTCCGAGCCAGGAGATGCAGAAGGATCACCTGAAAAATCATACTTTGCGAAGAGGAGGGTTTCGTTTGCCCCAACACCGCTAAACCTATCGGAGCCAATGGCCAAATCAACACCCCTTCCTCCGAATCTACTGAGCAGACTCGACGGATTACCAACACATCGGAGGAACCTTCATTTCAATCTGCCGAAAATCCCCGAGAATAACCAACACGAAGCCGAGACATTTCCACCAGAAAAACCAAAACAAAAATCTACCATCATTCCCCTACCCAAAATACAAACTCCATATCACACAAAAGTGAGGGGGGGGGGGGGAATTAAAATACCAGAATCACTGTCGCTAGCCGAAGTCCTTGATCCAAAACCGGGAGAGCACAGCCTTTTCGAATACTCACGCGACGGAGTTACCTATAATCGCGGGAATATCGTACATTTCCTCTCCGCGGATTTAGAAATCACGACGTCAATCGGAAAGCTGTTACTAGCAACTAAATTAATCGACCTAGATCATCTACAAAAATACAAACCCGAAATAGAAGACGTATTCGTATCGCCCACAGGCAAATATTACACTTTCACGGTAATAGTAAAGGACTATCACTTCCACAAACCGCGAGTGTGCGATATCATGCTAGGGTTACAGAACCTTCGAGAAGCGTTGATCCATTATAAACAAAGGGCTTTCCGGATATCAAAAACGGGAGACGGAACAGACGCTACAAGCCTCAGGGCAATGTTCGAAGAAACATTCGAAAACGACCCGATCACGATAACCATATGCGAGGGTAGAATTCAGGTCCCCGACGAGCAGTCAAGGCCAGGCATAATTAGAGAAGCCCATGACAGCCTGACCGGCGGCCATAAAGGCATCGTCAAAACATGCTGCAGAATCAAAGAACGATTTTACTGGCCCGGTATCACCCAAGATGTCACTGAGCATGTCAGAAGGTGTAAAGTATGCCGCCAGATGAAGGTCAACAAATTCAAAACCATTCAACCAATGGTGTTGACACCAACACCACTGGTGCCCTTTGAACGAGTTGCCATAGACACTATCGGAGCCCTCACCTATACAGAACGAGGCAATTTACACATTCTGACAATTCAGGATAATCTGACCAAATACTGCTTGGCCGCGGCAATTCCCGATCTGAGAACGAAAACCATAGCATGGGCCCTAGCGACTACGCTCTACGCAGTCTATGGGTCACTGAAAATTCTCCTATCTGACAGCGGAACGAGCTTCCTAAGCAAACTTTTCAAACAGGTCTCTANAGGGAATGTCTGGCAGTGGTATATGCCTTGAGCCAGTTCCGCCCATATCTCTACGGCCGACCCTTCCACCTATATGCTGAGACAGCAACAGTCGTATGGCTACAGGACACGCTGGACCAGACAACACGCAAGGCGGGATTCAAAACAAAAATATCAGGATTCGACATTATTCCACATCATCGAACAGCGAAAACCAAGCAAATAGCAAAAGTCTTGGCCTCCTTCCCACTGGACCCTCCAGAAACGGAAANCCCCTCACGAGTTAATTTTCGGCTCCAGAGCGCGAACACCCAGCGAATTCCCAGACGAAAAAGAACTTGAGACCTATGACGAATATATAGCGGAGCTTGTAACAAATCTCGACAAAGTTCGACTAATCGCGGCTGATAACCTCATTAGCGCGAAACTAAAATCCAAAGAGTACTTCGACCAACATGCGCGACCAGTAGAATTCAAAGTAGGTCAATTTGTAGACATAATTAAAGAACCTCACNAAGGCGTATGACAGATTTCCGACGATGATGTACAAGAGAATCACTCAGCAGGTAGAACCAGGGAAGTCGAAACATCAGGCTGAACCCCCAAAGAAACGAGGTCGACCACCAGGGTCAAAAAACAAAACCGAGAAACCCGCAACGCAAATTCATCAGGGTGTAACGACCAGATCGCGGGCAGCTTCCAAACCTGCACCCAACTTAGCAGCGAAAAAAGGACAAGAAGCCCGTTNGTGACGCTCTCCAACCAAGTGCCAAAAATGCAGAACAAAATTATAACCACCGCATTCGGGGTACTGCTGCTACTATGGAAAGCGAGCAGCCAACCGGAAGAGACGGACCAATACACCATCAAGTATGTTAAAAACCAACCAGGGCTATTCTACGAAGATGTCGGCGATATGAGACTCGTGGAGAAAGAATGGCGGCTGATTGTCACCATAGACTACCACTCTCTCCACGACANTGTATTCGAAGAACAAACAGAACCTCCGGAGAACCCTGCCATTATCCAGATCAAAGCAGGAAGTCGGGCGGACTCTGATTCAGATGACGCCGCAGACGACGATCCTCCACTGAAAGAGCCAGCCAAAATAACGGAGACCTCGGATGATCCGGAACAACCAACAGAAGCCCAGAGCAATCACAGACGCTCTCCCCCGACTTCCTAAACTCCCTACATGAATCCTTTTCCAGATTTGACAAGAGCAAATCACGGAACAAGACGACAACTCAGAGCGAGGAAGGAAATGACAGTGAGGAGGAGCAGAAAAATAAAGCGGAAGAGCTATACCAGGAATACATCCAGGAAGTGTCGAAACTCATGGAGNAAGCCATAGACGCAGCAAAACATGGCAGAATAACCCAAACCTTCCTAACTCCGCAACAAATAAAAATGGCAGTTGAACAGATAAATCACCTACACGCAGAACTCGAATTCCCGACCCCAAAAGGAAAAACAGACTACCCAGCACTATCCAAAATAAATAGAATCAGCGCAGCCCATACAGGAGGTAAAATCCTAATAATAATTAAACTGCCCCTGCTGAGCCGCCAAAGGATGCAAATTTACCATGTGCACCCCCGCGCAAAACCTCAGCAAACCACTAACGGCATGATGACAGCATGGATCAAGCCAAAAACCCCGTATCTCATCACAACAGAAGATCGGCAATACTACATTCTAATGGAAAAAGAACAGCTGAACGAGTGCTCAAAACTAGGCAACCAGATGATTTGCCCATCAAAATTTCCAATCACGAATACCGCAAAGAAACCAGCCTGTGAAGTGATGTTGCTCATCTCAGACACGCTGCAGACTCTAAAATCCTGCAACATCAGAATTTCCTCGTCGACTGGAACAGAGTGGACAAACCTAGCCAAGTCAGACCAATGGTTGTTTACCACAACCGAAGAAGAAACTGCGAGACTCTACTGCCAAGGAAAGTTTGTATCGCAGATACAAATAAAAGAAACGAGAATAATCTCCATTCAGCAGAACTATCACCTCCAGACCCCCACACACCGAATTGCACATACAGGTGTATGGGAAGGGGAAGAAAGCGAAATCCACCTGCCAGCAGTAGACCTAGACCTGCAAGAGCTAATGAAAAATATCACGAACCAAGTGCCATCAATGGAGACGGTGGACAGCAAGCTAATCCCTATGCCAGAACTCCTGAAGGACAAAAACATCGAGACAAGCCTAGACGAGACCCAAAAAGAGCTCGAAAGAATAGGACAACAGAAGCAAGAGGCATACCATCACCGCCTACTCACGCTTGGTTCCTTCGCGGGAATTGGGTTCATATCAATGTTGGGAATGGGCTATACACTGTGCAGTCAAACAGCAGTGCGAACCCTCGTAATGTCTCTGCTGCGGGGATGTGTATGCAGCATATGCAGATCTACGAAAAGGAAGGTCAAGTTAAATAAGGAAAAACAAGAGAAACTGGAACAAATCACCTTGGCGTCCCCAGCAGTAATACCAATACAACAGGAACAAATACTCCGAATACGGCCAATCGAGCAGCAGGCAACAACGATGAAAACCAGGGGAACCCAACACGCAGTCGTCCTCGAGCAAGTAACAGCGATGCCAACCTCGAGCCAAACAACAACGACGAACGAAACATCCCGAGCACCGATTATCCTCGACTACTAGGAAGACGAAACTAGG
>NW_021681163.1:26086-43086 GCF_001412515.2 Diachasma alloeum
AAAAAAAAAACCACGATAATCATCCGGGGGGGGGGCTAAACCACAACCTCAGCCGCCACGAGCCACCTCCTGGAAGACTCCTGAAAATAGAAGCAAAAACAAATTAGAAAAAAAATAGATAATAATAATAATAATAACAAAAAGGAAAACAGCTACCTCTCTGTCCACCGCGCCGCGGGAAGAGCCTCAGGGCCATCCACCTCTCCCACTCAACCTCCCTGCTCCTCCTCTCCTCCAAGAAAAACCGAGGGAAACGCTCCAGGAGAACCACGGTGGCAGATGACAGAATCTGGGGCCGATTCCTTCGCCACTCCTCCAGGCCCGAAAAAGCAAATATCCCCCTCACCTCCTCCTTCTTGTCCTCTCACCAGTTTACCCACTGAAGGGCGTCCTCGCCTCGAAAACCTTCCATCTAAATGAACAAACAAACAAAACCATCAGAATTCAAAAAAAAAAAAAAAAAGGTGAGACCCAAGAAACGAACGAAGGAAAACTTACCGTAAGAACAAAAAACAATCAAGAAACGTCAAAATTTCCAAAAGGCACAAATGCACAAACACAAGGAAAACACGTCCTGCTCCAGTGAACTATAAAATAGCACTGAAGTTAAAATGCAGGTGAGTGACAAATGCATGCCCACACGTGGCGAGACGTAATCCGACCCGGGGTCAGATTACGCTAAGGCAGCAGCCAACCGCCGTCAGTAACACTGATAACGGGCGCAATAATTTCGCGAAATAAATTCACCGTAGAGAATTAAAAATCACGCGAAATAAATACCATGATTAACATACTTTCCAAAATTTCTCTTGCACTCTCGGAACGGAGCCCGGCGATGGGAGATGCAACCAAAGCACATGGCTGCATCCCTCATCGGGGGGATGTTGTGTTTGAAAAAAAAAGTATTAAATAAATAAAATATTCAAAAAGAATATTCGAGAAAATCGAATGAATAAACCATTCGATTTCTCAACTGCAAACATGGCACCGTTCACGAGAATGCACAAAGTAAGCATTCTGCAGGGCATTGCCGTTCAAAAAGGTGGCGAAAGAACGTACATCAGCATCACGCCACCCAGGCAATGACCCCACATATCGAAATATCGAGCTCGCCCACCCAAAATGTCCAGAAAAACTAATCAGTTTTGTCCTAGCGCTAAAAGAGAGCACATTAGAGGGGCGAACTCCTCGCGATTATCAGATACTTGGCTCGGAATCAGTGATAATTTCTGCCCGGCGCTTATTTAGTAATTCGAGTATCGAAAGTTTATTTGATTGCAACTACGCACACCTTCGTAGCAATCACTTCAAGAAACGTTATTGTATTTCTCGATTTTCAAGCAAATTGAAGAACGTGTTGAGAGTGTTCACATTCTAAACAACGCGCGAATTCGAGTTAACAAGTGAGAAAAAGACTCATTAACTGAACAAAATCATTGAAACAAGAATTTTGAATATAATTGTCCAGAGTGTACTAAAGCAAATAGTGTATCTCCAGGAACTTAATTGTGAGTAATTTAATCATATACTAATTTGGAAAAAGGGATCATTTTTATCTCTCTCGAATATGGTCAAGATTTAGAATAAAATTTATTGGATATAATTTTATAAGAATTGTAAGAAGAATTTGTATTTGTCAGAAGTACCCAATCGAGGTTATTAATGTCAACTTATCGGAAGATTGTAATGAGAGATTCTTTTGTGAATATTGGTATCTAATAAAAGGGGAAAAATCTATAAAATTCATTTGATTTTTCATTAAGACATATTAACCTCAACCCTTTGCAGATTGATAGATGTGCTAAGCACTTTAAAGATAAGTATCCGACTAAACAAAAATAATTATTATGTTTTCGGAACGAAAAATTGTATTATATTCTAATCCAATTTTTCCGAATCCAACAGCCGATACGCTATCGCGTATCTCAATTAACTCTCAACATGAAGAATGATATCGATTGAGGATTCATTCATCTCTTATTTTCATTCTCTATCAACAGGGTCGGAATAATGATAGTCAATTGTTCATAATAGATTGCTCACAAAACCGTCATTGGGATCAAGATTAACCGCAGACTTGGGCTATCATGCAGGCGGTATTGAGTGAGTGAGTGAAAAGTTATGAACACAAGAATTTTTTTATTGCATGATTTTTGCTCAACTACGTCTAGAATATTCATCAGGGAAATTTGAAAAATTCTCGACATGAGTGCAACGTTCTAGTAAATCGGCACGAGGAAAAACATCATGAGACCATGTTTCCTACAGTTCAATCATAACCACGTATGTTGAAAACTTATTTACTCATCAATTTTTCCGAAATATATCTAATGCCATTGCGAAATTCATAACTTATCACTGAGATTTGGATGACAGAAGTTGTTCCATATGAGAATCGATTGCTGCATACATGTTATTTTGAAAAAACTTGTTGACTCCGAACGACCGATATCGCCCGCCGATATTAATCGGTAATAACCGCAAATCTATCACGAATCCCTTTTCAAATACCCACAAATCACTTTTTTTCTATCTAACAAAAGTGGAGGAACGTGCTATAGGAATAACGCTAATATGACATACAATTTTGTCAACGGAGTGAACACGATTTTCAACGATAGGAAAATAAATGACGACTCAAGAATTTCGATATTCTTTCATGACTACTGACTGGCAATAGCCGCCTTTCCTTAATAATACTATCAACTCACTGAAAATGATATATTTACCGGTGATTTATTCCAAAATTCTGCTACAAACAGGTTGAGAGTTGATGAACATCAGCTGTCAACTGAATTGGTACAGTCTTTGAAAAAATCTACTGTTCTATTGACTTATCAGCACCTAACACTAATGATACTCAAAAATTCCTTATCAATTAGGGCATTTTTGCAAAGCTGATGCAGAAGGATGCTAGAAATTGAGCTTTTCACCTTTTCCCAAATAATAAAAATGTTTTCCCAAACATCCCCGAATGATTCTCGAACGATTGCAGTTAAGTAAAATTGATAATTAATTTTTCCTCCGCCAACTAGACGACAGTGATTTGCCGAAATCATTTAACAAAGATGGTCAGGCGCATGTTGTCCTTGTTTGATCCACTGAAAAGTTTCTAGCCACGTAGCGCCATTAGTTCGTGAGTTGGTCGAAAAATTCCCTAATTAGGGCCTCCACAAAATAAAAAGGCACAAACGATAAGCAACAAATATAGGTCATAGGGTATAAGAGATAGTTTCTAACGTTCCGTAGAGCAATAAAGGCGCCAGGGAGCAGAGTTCCCTTTAATTGGTCAGCCAAGGATAAAACCCACAACCAATGGCTATGCGGCTAACGCCAGAGGCCAGCTGCAATCATCAGCAGTACTTTTGAAAAAAAAAAGGATAAAACCCACCCTCTGCTCTGGTACCATCTTTTTCAGCTTTCAACCATGATCCTAATTAAATTTATATTATTTGAAAATGGAAATATTTTTATTATGCAAAACACATTCTTTTTATTAGAAAAAGTACACTGTTTAAATACTATAAGTACGTTCATTGTTTATTTGGAGAAGTGCATCCTTGTGGAAAGAGTCCCCGAAATAGTAGGGGAAGCCGTTCGTTCTAATCCAACCAATATCAAACAAGGAAATGTATGAACAGCTCCAATGGATTCTCATCTCGGAAATCCATCCTGGAGGCCTCATGAAAAGGCCTGCATCAACAGAAAGCACATAAATAAACTATTCCACGTACAAGAAAATTGAATTAAAAAATCTAGAGTTTTCTCTAAGAATGTTTATTAATTTCGGTTGGAAGCCCATAAGAATTCTATTAGAAAACTCTATCTATTCGTTTCTTATGTCAATTCTATGGAAAACCATTCAAATTTCCTGTGAGTTTTTAAAGCGATATTTGCTTATAGAAACATTTCTACATATGTTGCATTTTTTATATAATTTACTTTGTTGGTATTTTCTATAAGATAATTAACTCGTTTGGGATTTTTTCAGAACACATGGACATGAGTTTTATTATTTTTCTCTCATTTTATCATGAGAAACAAACAAAAATGCTGATGAAAGAAACTTGATGAAATGAGGCTCAGGGATTTCTATAAAAGTATCAAATTCTATTGAATTTTTTTAAAATTGAAATTAAAATCAAATATCCCTCAACAAATTGCAACGATAGAGTTGCATAACGCTTTATAGAAACGACGGAGAAGTGAAACAGAATTTGTCGCTAAAATTCTACTAGAATTCCAAGAAAATAGGTGATCTAATGGAAATTCAGTACGATTTCTGAAGAAAAGCGCTATTTATAATACGATTCATAGTACGATAGTTTACTTTTTTGAATCATCATGGTTTTTTTTTTAAGTTGATAAAGTCTTCACTGTGCTCTGATGAAAAGATCTGTAAAAGAAAAAATCATTTCATTTCACGTATTGAAAATGACATCGTAATTCATATAAAATGAAATCGATTAAAAATTAAGACTCACCTTTCTAGATAGTTTTGAAAAATGGTCGAAAGAGTAGGAAGAGATTGGGCAACCATTATGAATTTTTCCAAAATCATGGAATGAATACGCTAACAATGGTTTACGTTGAGATAAAAAAATCGAAGCATTTCGATTTTAATGATTCTTATGATGCAACTCGAATGAGTCAACTGAATCGATTTCTTATCACAAATAATGAATCCACTATTAGCTGATTCGGATAATGATTACGACGATTCATGATTTTTTCTCAAGACTCAAAGCCAGAACAGAGGTACGAACTACCGATAATATTGATGATAAATGATGGGACCGCCACCGCCATCCCCGTTACGTGGCTCGTAGTCCCTCCTCTGGCGATATTTTCCCTTCCAATATCTGAAAGGATGATGAGAGAAACAGCACTGAAGAATAGTTGAAACAGGGAAAGTGGTGGGATGTAAAACGAGGGTGCGCTCGAGGATAAATTGAAGTTATTAGTGAAATAGTAGTAAAAGAAAATCATCACCATCAGTTTTTAGAGAATATCGCAGATTTGGGGGAATGACCGATTTCTTACTCGAACCATTTTCATACAGAATAATGAGAGCTTGAAAGATTTACTATTATCACTGGGTCCAGAGATATTGATAAAAAATGAAGGTCGAATGAAATAAGTGGGAGAAGCACTACCGTTATTTTTCTCATACGTAAAGTATGGATAAAATTCAACAAGAAAAATGAATACTTCCTGAATGAAATTCCATGTAATTCATATTACAACTCCATGGTAAAATCATTGGAGTTATATTAGAATTCTATAGAGGAATCATTTCCGTTTTTGAGTTGATAAAATGATGCAACTTCCACCAGCGTTTTTGAATGGATATCCGTTTAAACAACATCTATAGGTATTGATTCCTCTCCATACAATGATTTTATTGAGATTTCCTTATGAGAATGCTTCGACATTGATTTTTTCAATTTTTCTTGGATTCTATTATGAGAAACAACTGAAAATGCAGCGAAAAAAACCTAGAAATTTTACACCCAATAATTGCCATACGAAAATTCTCACCTATTGACTTATTTCTATCAAATCTACAGGTGAAATGACACGATAAAATAGAATGAGTTTTCTAATTGATGAATCATTCTGTGGAGATTTTTCTTTCGAGGATGAGGATTCTTGGGCATACATTTTTCAAGTTGTTTTTCTCTATTCTTCCATTTCAGTTCAAGAAACAAATGCGAGCACGGTGGAAAGAGCTTCGAAAATTAGACCTTAGAAGGGAACAAACAGTATTTTTGAACAAAATTCCAATGTAACTTCCAGACTTCAAAAGGCATTCTTTTCAATAGATATTTGTACACAAAACAAGGTGTATAGATGTTAATTTCTCTCAGAGAATTCTGGGCGTAAATTATCTATATTTTCATGATCGAAGTGTACTATGAGAAATGAGAAAAGAATCAGCGAAACAGAATGGAAGATTCGTGTCCAAGGATTCCGATTGAATTTCTATCAAATATCTCGGAACAAAATAAGATGATACAATTGCATATTTTTCTATGAATGACAAATAGTATGTTCTTCAACCCTGATAGAACCATAAGAGAATTCTCATAAAGTTCCAACAGGAATTCAATAGGATTCCTTCAAGAAAGTTTGTCAATTGAATTTTTTCATTTGTGACCAGAAGTAAATTTACAGCAATAACTCATACAGCGTTCCGTCGATTGAGGTTCTGCCCAGTTCTCTTCCTTTGATTATTCCCAGCAACTCTGCGATTCCCTCCTCCGCCCACATTACGTTGATTCTCCCTAAGCCCTCCATTTCCTCCGCGATCCTCTCTGAATCCTCCATAACCTACTGCCATCCCCCGGCCACCTCCATTGTCCCTTCGATATCGTCGTGCTCCTCCATTGCCCCCTTGATTTTCTCGGGCTCTTCCGTTGCCCTGCCGATGCTGTCTGAATCCTCCATTGCCCCCTCGATTCCCCCTGAACTCTCCATTATGCCTGCGATCACCTCTGCCACCTCCATAGCCACCTGGAACGTCTCTAGCCCTTCCATAATCCTCTTAATCCTCTCCGAACTCTCTATTACGCCCAAGATCCCCTCTGCCACCTCCCTAGTCCCCTGGATTGTCTCTAGCCCTTCCATAGCCCTGTTGATCTGCTCTGAACCTCGCGTTACCTTCTTGATCTCTCCTGCCAGCTCCATTATGCCCTCTTGCCTCTCGGGCCCCTTCATTTCCCCTTTGACCCTGTCTATCAGCTCGTGGAACCTCTTCACGAGGTCGATTCCTCTCGAACATCCTCTGTAGAAGATCCACTCTTTCTTGGAGATTTGCCATCAGAAGGCGCTGGATATCATTATCTCGGGCCCCCTCAGGCCTCCGCAAGCTCCCGCTGTTGTGGTGGCCTCTGAGCTCAACCTTGTTGTCCTTGGCCATGCTGATCTTCATCTTGATGAGGTTGGTCCTCTTGCTGCTGCTGCTGCTGTTGCTGTTGTTGTTGTTGTTGTTGCTGCTGCTGCTGCTGTTCCTCCTCTTCCTGATCCATTGGTGGTAGTGATGGTGGTGGTGGGGATGGTGGCGGCGGCGGTAGTGGTGGTGGTGGTGGTGGTCGCACTCCCTCTGATTGAGCAAATTCAATCTGTCGAAGAAAATTCCGTTAGAAAAAATGTTCAGAAATTAGAATATAACAGTTCACATCTTGATTGGAGACAACAAAATTATGGCAATTAAATTCATCGGAAGATGAATTTAATGGGTATTAAAAATCACGAATAATATACCTCACTATTCGTACCCACAGAAAATCACTACAGATCAGAGGACAATTGGCGAGATGCTCTAGAGATTATCAAAAAGTATTGGGGAAAAAGTCTGAAATCCAGTTACAATTGGAGATTTTTTTGTCATTAGAGTTTTAGGTGCCTGTTTAATTAATGTTCTGCGTAGATAACTCAACGAAATTTATCTCGAATGTGGCATTATAATTGAGAGGGGATTTTATGTTTCAGTTCACTAGTAACAATTGATGCTTATACCCAGAAAGAGTATTTGGGTGTTTCTCTGGAAATAGCGTTTATTCACATTGCAAATTTGTGGGTTTCCAAAATGCCTCGAATGCAAATATTTTTTGAGATTTTGAGTAAATATGGGAAATAAAACATATCCTGAAAGTTTTCGTAATACAACCTTAAAAATAGCCCAGTAATGGCTTAATCAGTAATGAACTGATGAATAGTTAAAAGTTGATTTTGTACGTCTACTTAAATATAAAAATATTTCAAGAATGAGTGATTCTGAGAGGTAATGTCATATGACACTTTTTGTTGGAAATTTAACCAGCTACAAAAAGAATCTGTTTGAAATGTAACTCAACCTCTCCCAGACCAAGGTCGATCAGGTCGGCCAATTACGAAAATCATCGGTCTTTCCCGGGTCAACGCTCAGGGCTAGTAGAGTCACTGTAAATCAACGCGAGGCAGTATAAAACGATCGGCCATATAGTCCGTTTTGATTAGATTTCAACTCCGTATTTGAGTAACGCACAGACTGTAGACACGTTCAGTACATTAACGTCTATTAGCTCGGCGATAGCAATTCAGTAAAGAGAAACTCACGTTATTTATTGGCCATTTAACCAGTGACAACAGTGCAAAAACTATAGACAATTAATTTAATTCAGCACGATCAACAAGTGACAAGGTGTTTTTGTAAATTTGACAAAGCGTGGTTCGAACTCGAGAATAAATGCACGTTGATACTAGGTCAAGACTCTCAACAATTATTTCACACCGACGATCCTCTAACCTCCCAATCCACGCTAAATCTAGTTCCTCACCAAACAGAGTCTTTTGACATTTCCTCTCAAAGTCATTGCTCTCCAAGATAAATCGACAATTAACGAAAATATTCATTTGACTCATGACGATTCACCACTTTGCTGAGGAATTATGATGTCTTGTTATTGTCACAGGAAAGGTTTTCAAGAGGTATTGGGAATATGCCATTGGGCTTGGAAATTTAATGAGAACACTTAATTTTCAACACTAAATTCAATTTATTCATGTATTTAACATGCATTTAATAACATTAATTAATTTTTTTCTAAACACTGGAATTTTCTTAAAATGGAAATGACTCATGTCAAGTTTTCTATGATTATTGTATCATTTCCTTTCCTATATCACAGTTCAATTTGATTATGTTATCTCTCTGTGAAGTAATTGATGAAAGAAATAATTCTGAAAGACTGGAACTAATGAGGAAAGAGAAATCGGTGATTCGGTATTGAAAGATGGAAGTTGTGTGGAAGACAATCACTGCTTTCGAAGCCTGAAAATGATGAGGAAAGTAAAAATAAAATAGGTGAAAAATAAAACAATAAGAGGAAGGTGGAAACCGTCTAGAAGGGAAAATAGCGCACCGAGAGCTTCTTCTTAAAGGTTCAAATTCCATTTCTTTCCGAACAGATTTGCTAATCCCAGTGGCCTCTTCATTTTTCTCACGTCCCCCTCTGACTTTTTTCTCTCGTACCTTCTTCTTCGAATCCTTCTCGCTCAAAGGATCCAGTTCAGATTGTTCAATTCTCATTTTTCCTCGAGGCTTCTTAGTTATTGCTGTCGAAACTTTAGGAGAAAGTCTTTTAGGAATTGCCAGAGGTTCATTGTAATCAATTGAACCCATCGAGAAGTGAGAACAAGTGAGGCCTGGAGAACAATCGAAACAACTCAATGAGTTGAACCGAATACTAGCACAATTATCCCTTGTCCAGCTGTATTGATGCACTTTCATCGTGCCCACGAAAGTCTTTACTTAAGTTGGCAATGCAGAGTCCATGTCCACGATTACTTCTTTCGTGACAATATCAATGTGAACAACTGTAACTTGAGTACGAAGGGTTGAAACGAGAGTATCGAAATCCGCAATATCTTTACCATATTTCACTACATTATCGGCTGATTTCTTCAAACATCCTCCAATCCCATCAGCTGCGCCTTTCCCATGGCTTGCCCCACTAAAATTGTATGTGATCTCATGAATTTGCCGATAGCATCCAGGGAGGTACTGTGAAATCAGATAGAACATTTTTCTATTTCGATACTGAGTAGTGGGACCATCACTTTGAAAATGGAGCCTCTTCACAGTTGGAAATTTGTGAAAATAAAAGTCGAGGATTTTCTTCAAATGCACTAATATTGCAACAGGATCATGTCTGAGACTCGGCGATAGAGTGGCGAAACCTTCTGAGAAACCTGAAGTATAAATCATGCCTTTATGAAGAGTGTATTGTTCTCTACTGGCTCCAAAATGCACCGACTGAACTTCACTGCCATATTTAATTGAGTAATTTTCACTAAAATCCATCATCAAGAACATTTCGCCATTGTTCAATTTCTTGATCACTGCTTTGAGCACTTTGTCCTGGTGAGCAATTCGGTGTTCATGAGCCAGTAAATGTTGGAATTCATTCCGGAGCAAGTCTACTCCCTCATCAAATTTACAAATGATTTTTTTTTTTGTGATGGAGAGGCTGATGGGCTTTTGAGTTTTTTAGTTGATTCGTTGCACTCTGGTGGTCTCCCACTTCATGTAATACATTTCACTCTCATTACAATTTGTGCCTGGAAGATTAATATTCATCTCTTTGTTCTGACACTGAGTGCATGTTCTGGAGAGACAGTCTTGAGATCTTTTATTACATGTTACAGCTGAGATCAGTTTCCCTGTGGAATTTTCTTTGATAATATTCATCCGATGACAGGGTTTTAACAACAGCGTAAAATTCTCATGAACAAAACAGGCACAGGTATCTCTCTCTGTAACTTTTGGCTCAACACAGTAAGAGGGACGATGTTTAGCAAAAAAGGAGTAACTCACACGAAAAGAACTTTCAGCAATTTTTCTACAACTTTTCTTCCCAGGATCAATGGTGGAATTTTCATCGAAGAACTTTTTCACTTTGTCTCTGAGGAAATACAAGATCTCCTTTCGTTTTCGGATGAATTCCAATGGATTACCACTACGAGGTATCTTAAAAGAGTCAATCCGAACGATTTGTTTCTTCACAAATGTCAGCTGACGATACTTCTTTATCACTCTCCCACATAATACTCTTCCAAGAACTTGCTTGAATTTATCACTCTTAGAATCTTTGTAGGAAGTTTTTAATTGTTGATTTAAGACCTCACTTGAGACGAGTCGTTGTCTAAGGTCAGCATCGACACGTCTGCGATTTAAGAATTTGTTTACGTTAGAATTTGGAGACATTGTCACAGGTTTCTTCGCTTTCGATCTTTCAAGCCTCTTCCTCAATTTATCCACTGTCTTTTTCAACTTTCCATTCTCCTCAATTAATTTATCTTTATCCCGATAACACTTTCTCCTGTTTCTAACAATACGTTTCACTCCTATTTTGGCTTGTTTGGATATATTTCTATCGTTTACCTCATCATTTTCTTGCTGTGGAGATACTGTGACCTTCATCCTCATTCGAGAATTCCTCTTCCACTCATTGTGCTTTTGCCTACGAATTTTTCTCTCCTGTGGTGTTAAATCATCGACAGATTTCCTTTTTCGATTTCTCTTTCGTACTTTTTGAAGGTGAATTTCATATTGGTCTGGATCTTCTCTGATTCTTTGCCTCCTCGCTCTCTCTACTTCCCTCTTCCCCTTCAAGATCTCCTCGCGGCAGGTACTAATGTTAGTGTTTTTCTTTCTTTTTTTTTTTGGTTGCTTTTGAACTTGTGTTGAGTTTTTTCTACTCTGTTGCTCTTTTTTGCGTTTCTCACATGGCTTTGTGGGTAGCTTTTGTCGACTTGTGACCATCTGGAATTGTAAAAGTAATTTTTTATACATTAGAAACATGAATTAACATTTTTGACACTGTGAATTCATAAATTGCCACGATCCTAACATTTGTGCTCCTGACATTTGATGTTCAACTCAACCCACTCTCAGCCGGATCGGCGTAAGATAATTTCCATTGAACATCACTTTTGTACGACTAAACTTCGAAGAAATTTCATGACTAGGAGAGGAAGTATTATGAGGGGTGCGAGAGCAGAAATACCACGATCCTGACTGCCGATTTTGTGACTTACCTTTTGTGAAAATAATACACAAATCCAATTGAATCACTGTTGATAAAACCGGCTGCCACCGAAGTAAACATCACATGTGACGTCCACCCGTCACTATGTTGCACCGAAGTAGTATGGGAACTACTATGGCGCCCCCCACCTAAAGTCGATATGGCCCCACCTCCACACCTGTCAGAGTAGCACGGCTCCGACGTGTGTGAGCGGTGGGGTACAGTGTGGCTGCGGGTGCGTCACGCGGGCGCGTATGCCAACCCCGAGCAGTTTCGGGAGAACCGCTGGTCCGTCGGCCACGAAATTGAAATTTGGGGGTCAAAAATTTTACCCCCACCACCGCTTGTGAGTATAGGACCACACCACCACACCGATCGGAATAGCGCGGCTCCGACGTGTGTGCGCGGTGAGGGTACAGCGTATACTGAACGAGTACTCCAACCCCGAGCGGTTTTGGGGGAACCATTGGTCCCTCGGCCGCGATAATAAAATTTGGCGGTCAAAAATATTGGCCCCCTCCATCACTAATATATTTAGGGACCCATCATCGCACCGATCGGAATAACGCGGCTCTGACGTGTGTGAGCGGAGGGGGTAAAACGTGTACTGCAGACGCGTATCCCAATCTCGAGTGGGTTTGGGGGACCGTTGGCCCTCAGGCCTCAATATTTAGCAAAAATTCGGGGGACAAAATTTTTCGAACTGAAAGAGCATACCGGGCTCCGATAAAATCCGCGAAAACCGTAAACATATTAAAAGAATACCTGTCACTGGACTCTCCTCACAGGGCTCCGAAAAATCCGAAAATCGTCATTGTTCACCTTATGCATTAAATCTAACTGTCACTAAACCACTAGTACTGTGAGTCTATAGGGGCTGAAAAGAAACGTCAACACTACCACTCCCTGTCCTCATCGGACTCCCCGAACAGCGACACCTGGGCCAACTCCTCGTCCTCANTTTTTAATTGTTGATTTAAGACCTCACTTGAGACGAGTCGTTGTCTAAGGTCAGCATCGACACGTCTGCGATTTAAGAATTTGTTTACGTTAGAATTTGGAGACATTGTCACAGGTTTCTTCGCTTTCGATCTTTCAAGCCTCTTCCTCAATTTATCCACTGTCTTTTTCAACTTTCCATTCTCCTCAATTAATTTATCTTTATCCCGATAACACTTTCTCCTGTTTCTAACAATACGTTTCACTCCTATTTTGGCTTGTTTGGATATATTTCTATCGTTTACCTCATCATTTTCTTGCTGTGGAGATACTGTGACCTTCATCCTCATTCGAGAATTCCTCTTCCACTCATTGTGCTTTTGCCTACGAATTTTTCTCTCCTGTGGTGTTAAATCATCGACAGATTTCCTTTTTCGATTTCTCTTTCGTACTTTTTGAAGGTGAATTTCATATTGGTCTGGATCTTCTCTGATTCTTTGCCTCCTCGCTCTCTCTACTTCCCTCTTCCCCTTCAAGATCTCCTCGCGGCAGGTACTAATGTTAGTGTTTTTCTTTCTATTTTTTTTTGGTTGCTTTTGAACTTGTGTTGAGTTTTTTCTACTCTGTTGCTCTTTTTTGCGTTTCTCACATGGCTTTGTGGGTAGCTTTTGTCGACTTGTGACCATCTGGAATTGTAAAAGTAATTTTTTATACATTAGAAACATGAATTAACATTTTTGACACTGTGAATTCATAAATTGCCACGATCCTAACATTTGTGCTCCTGACATTTGATGTTCAACTCAACCNTGTTTGACGATAATTGAGATCTTGTCACGGCCGCGCTTCACTGAGGACTGGAAAAATGATGNATTTGTGCTCCTGACATTTGATGTTCAACTCAACCCACTCTCAGCCGGATCGGCGTAAGATAATTTCCATTGAACATCACTTTTGTACGACTAAACTTCGAAGAAATTTCATGACTAGGAGAGGAAGTATTATGAGGGGTGCGAGAGCAGAAATACCACGATCCTGACTGCCGATTTTGTGACTTACCTTTTGTGAAAATAATACACAAATCCAATTGAATCACTGTTGATAAAACCGGCTGCCACCGAAGTAAACATCACATGTGACGTCCACCCGTCACTATGTTGCACCGAAGTAGTATGGGAACTACTATGGCGCCCCCCACCTAAAGTCGATATGGCCCCACCTCCACACCTGTCAGAGTAGCACGGCTCCGACGTGTGTGAGCGGTGGGGTACAGTGTGGCTGCGGGTGCGTCACGCGGGCGCGTATGCCAACCCCGAGCAGTTTCGGGAGAACCGCTGGTCCGTCGGCCACGAAATTGAAATTTGGGGGTCAAAAATTTTACCCCCACCACCGCTTGTGAGTATAGGACCACACCACCACACCGATCGGAATAGCGCGGCTCCGACGTGTGTGCGCGGTGAGGGTACAGCGTATACTGAACGAGTACTCCAACCCCGAGCGGTTTTGGGGGAACCATTGGTCCCTCGGCCGCGATAATANTCACGATCACGTCGGGTTTTCAATCAATTTCGATAGATTAAATCACGGTCCTGTCTGGTCACGTTTTCGCGATGCACGTAATTGTAGTGCTAATGATTTGTGGACCATCGTCAAAGGTATTTCAGAGACTACCGGCGGACTAACCACGTCAGATAATATTGTGGTTAANTTGAAATTTGGGGGTCAAAAATTTTACCCCCACCACCGCTTGTGAGTATAGGACCACACCACCACACCGATCGGAATAGCGCGGCTCCGACGTGTGTGCGCGGTGAGGGTACAGCGTATACTGAACGAGTACTCCAACCCCGAGCGGTTTTGGGGGAACCATTGGTCCCTCGGCCGCGATAATAAAATTTGGCGGTCAAAAATATTGGCCCCCTCCATCACTAATATATTTAGGGACCCATNAATTTTTGCCAATCACACGCATTTTTCAAGGGTAGTATGGGAACAATTAATCTATATTGTCCCTTATATCACGTCTTAACTCTCGAATCAAAGCCTTTAAACTTGCCTTTCGTATCGAATAGTGTTCCGTCGTACGTAATATGTANGAGCGGAGGGGGTAAAACGTGTACTGCAGACGCGTATCCCAATCTCGAGTGGGTTTGGGGGACCGTTGGCCCTCAGGCCTCAATATTTAGCAAAAATTCGGGGGACAAAATTTTTCGAACTGAAAGAGCATACCGGGCTCCGATAAAATCCGCGAAAACCGTAAACATATTAAAAGAATACCTGTCACTGGNCTTTTTTGTCGTTGAGTCAGCCTCACATTGCTCAACCACACACCTTCCTCCTCTTCGTAGCCTGGAAGATCTCCGTGTTGTCCCCAAATCCATCAAAAAAAATGTGACAGGCAGAGAACAGTATACCACCGAATCTGATGAACATCTAAATGGCCGACCTAAGCGAAGACGTCTCTTAGTATCAGGAGTTCCTCAAATTTGAGATGTCAGCAAAAAACGTGTCAATTCTTTTTCTCTATCTATCACGTAAACAGAAAAAGTGATATANGGGGACCGTTGGCCCTCAGGCCTCAATATTTAGCAAAAATTCGGGGGACAAAATTTTTCGAACTGAAAGAGCATACCGGGCTCCGATAAAATCCGCGAAAACCGTAAACATATTAAAAGAATACCTGTCACTGGACTCTCCTCACAGGGCTCCGAAAAATCCGAAAATCGTCATTGTTCACCTTATGCATTAAATCTAACTGTCACTAAACCACTAGTACTGTGAGTCTATAGGGGCTGAAAAGAAACGTCAACACTACCACTCCCTGTCCTCATCGGACTCCCCGAACAGNTCTCCGAGTTGCTGATCGATGCATCACGTGTTATAAAATTTGCAGTTTTGATGGTTTGTCTTTGTCCTAAGAGAAATTTACAAAACTTAGTGTCTCCGAGTTGATGATCGATGCATCACGTGTTATCAAATTTGCAGTTTTGATGGTTTGTCTTTGTCCTAATNGATAATCCACACCCAGAGTTAGATCATCAATCCTTTTAACGGGGAGAGTCACTCATCGGGCGATTTTGTTGATACTTCTCTCAGCCATTTTTTCGAAAAGATCTTTTGTAATAAAAAANGGTCCATCCCTCTGCCACCATCCCAGCTGGGGTGATACACTGAGACCCCGGTGCCGAGTATCATTCTCCAGATGCTCAGCTGAGAGAATGAGAGGTTGCTCTACCCGGAGAGTCCACTGGTGGTCCGGGAATCGGGGGTCCAGTCCGTCATATCCGTCCCGCAACTTGTACGGGTCCGGGTCTGCCTCGATGGCGATGGGGTCCCTGTTGAACCCCCTGNGTCTCCGAGTTGCTGATCGATGCATCACGTGTTATAAAATTTGCAGTTTTGATGGTTTGTCTTTGTCCTAATAGAAATTTATAAAACTGACAGCTGATGAATCATAAGAAGGCACAAGCGTGTAACTCTATCCGTGAATCACCGGTTGTGATTTTCAACTGTTTTCAATTGCTGATCCATGCATCACGTGTTCTAAACGTTGCAGTTTTATGTTTGATCCGAAGGACATATTTAGAAAACTGATATGCTATTGCAACTCTTACGAAGCCTTATATTTCTGCGAATACCCGTTTGAATTCGTCACTCGTAGTCTTTACGTCTGAAAGAGAGCATCATACGGAACGGAC
The DNA here is from genome assembly GCF_001412515.2 of Diachasma alloeum. NCBI lineage: Eukaryota > Metazoa > Arthropoda > Insecta > Hymenoptera > Braconidae > Diachasma > Diachasma alloeum. The sequence goes on from NW_021681163.1 coordinate 42,297, forward strand.
ACAATGGAGCGCGAAGATTATCGAAAAAATAGGCGGTATCTGTATTTCTTATCAGAGTTGATTGAGTTCATTTGCGACAGAGTACCGGCATATCAGGAATTCTTTTTTAATCAACGAACGAAATTTTGGGATAGTTTATCTCGTGCAACATTGAACAGGATATTAGAGCGGATAGTTTGTCATACACCCTGTCGCGTGCTATCTCAAGCTTATCACCAGGGTCTTTTGACAGCAGATAGAACAATTTTGCGGGTGGTCACGTGTGCTCTTCAGTTTTCCCACAAACGAGATGCCCAGTGTTTATCATTATTTTTCGAGCATTTCAAACGTAAGTATTGTGTTTTGTTTATTTGTCCATCTCCTGACGGATACCATACAATCCTTACATGCTCTCTACTTAGGAATAAAGGAACAACACGGTCTCGAAGACTCGTCATCTTCAGATGATAACGAAGATGATCAGGTCATCGTTCAACACCAAAAACGCCTTGCTGAGCATACACTGTTCGCAGGACCAATAAAACGGAAAAGATACGCGACACCTCTTGTTAATTCTCGCTCACACTCACCACAGCCAGGGCCTTCTGGCATGCAACAATGTTGTGACACGGATAGTGAAGATGATTCATGGATATCTCACAGAGTTGCACTAGAAAGAAGATTGGAATTGAGAAGAAGAAGAGAAGCACTATACGACATGATCAGACGAGCACGAATACCGGAGACAGACCCTACAGAAGTGTATGAATGCGCTTCATATTACTCTTCAGATACCGATGAGGACTTATGC
>NW_021681163.1:44911-45135 GCF_001412515.2 Diachasma alloeum
ACCCGGTATGAAAGTACCATGCTGACAGCTAATAAGATTCGCCGTCTCGGGTACACTTTGATAGAAATGTGGGAGTGCACGTTCGATGATCAATTAAAAAATACCGTACAAGACCGCGATTTTGTAAACAATCACCCTTTAATGAAAAATGCAGAATTGAATCCTCATGATGCTTTCTTCGGCGACCGTACAGTAAGTTATGTCACCCTCTACGATATCGCAAA
>NW_021681163.1:45165-52410 GCF_001412515.2 Diachasma alloeum
TGAAAATCAGCAGAAGTGTGTCTTCCAATTTTACGGATGTTTTTGGCACGGGTGCACGACGTGTTATAAAATAAACAGACATAGGGAGTTACGTGCAGGAGACTCACTTGACACCCGGTATGAAAGTACCATGCTGACAGCTAATAAGATTCGCCGTCTCGGGTACACTTTGATAGAAATGTGGGAGTGCACGTTCGATGATCAATTAAAAAATACCGTACAAGACCGCGATTTTGTAAACAATCACCCTTTAATGAAAAATGCAGAATTGAATCCTCGTGATGCTTTCTTTGGCGGCCGTACAGAAAATTATGTCACCCTCTACGATATCGCAAATACCGAAAAGATCAAATATCTTGATGTTACATCTCTGTACCCTTTTGTGAACAAAACTGGTAAATACCCAATAGGACATCCCCAAGTTTACGTAGACGACGAGTGCCAAGTGTTGATAGGTCGTGATAATAATCTTGATAATGTGGAGGGCCTTGTAAAATGCACCGTTGTCGCTCCGTCTGATTTATATCTCCCTGTGCTTCCAATACGTGCTCATGGGCGTTTAATGTTTCCGTTATGTCGTTCATGTTGTGAAACATTGAATCAGGATATTTGTAATCACCAAGACGACGAAGATCGCGAGTTTACAGGTACATGGGTTGTAGACGAATTGCGAAAGGCCATTGAAAACGGTTATCGAATCGTAAAAATATTTGAAATTTATCAATACAAGATCATTCAATACAACCGGGAAAATAATATAGACGAGTTATTCAACAAATATGTAGACAGTTTCTTAAAAGAAAAGCAAAAAGCCTCCAAATATCCGCAGGGTTGTTCAACAGATGAAGATAAAGATGCTTATACACAAGAATATTTTGCGAAGGAAGGCGCCTTACTGGAGAAACATAAGATAGAGTGTAATCCAGGGTATAGAGCCTTAGCGAAAATGATTCTCAATGCATTTTGGGGTAAATTTGGGCAGAGAGAGAACTTACCGCAAACTGAAATAATTGCGACAAGGCAAAGATTATTAGAAATGATAAATAACCCTGAACTGGTAATCACAGGGTTGCTTCCCATCAACGAAAAAATGATGTACGTGAATTTTGTATATGAAAATGATGCGCTTCTACCGACACCCACAGCTAACGTTGTTATTGCGGCCTACACAACAGCACAGGCTCGTCTCAAACTGTACAGTTACTTAGAGAGACTTCAAGAGAGGGTTCTATATTGTAATACAGATTCCATTATGTTTGTATCAAAAGATGGNAGGGTTCTATATTGTGATACAGATTCCATTATATTTGTATCAAAAGACGGTGAGTGGGAACCAGAATGCGGTAAATTTCTCGGTGATTTGACAAATGAGCTAGAAGGTTACGGGGAGGGTAGTTATATCAAGTCTTTTGTATCAGGGGGCCCCAAATTCTATGCGTACCTAGTTCAAACAAGTAATAATGAGACAAAAGAAGTGTGTAAAGTTAAAGGTATCACATTAAACTTCAATAACAATCAACATATCAATTATCAAGCTGTCAGAGAAATGGTGACACGCGAAAGGGAGGGTCCGATAGTCTTGTCATAAGATGCTATTAGACGCACAGAATTTCATCAGGTAGTAACAGAGAAAGAGGTAAAAATGACTTCTGTTTGTAGCACTAAAAGGCAATGTAGAAATGTATATAGGACCGTGCCATATGGGTACGTAGCAAACGAATGACGAATAATAAAGGAAATGTGATGATTTTTTGTCGAGGTATATAATCGTGGCGTCAGCATTTTTTATTCAATTTTCCACTTCCACGATATTCGTATTTTCGTCTCGTCTCAGTATTTGCGCCTGAGCAACACCTCATTCTGGATATTGTCGGGGATATACAGGGTTATAAAGGACACTATAACCGCTTTATAGCAAAGGAAATTGCAGTAGTTGCGCTAAAAGGTGATTTGTCTTGGCACTAGCTTCTCAAATCATGTGAACCGTTAAAAATTCCCCATAAATACAGGAAGAATACTACACACCATCACGGAATTGACTGGAGCGTTGGAAACGTTAAATTCAAAGATCTGATGCAAAATTACTTACGTAGTATAGTGCATCGTGCAGACCGTATATTTGTATGGGGTTCTTACAGAGCGGATTTCATCTGGAAATACACAGCAAAAGAAGTTATAGACCTTACTGAGGAAGAAGACGATTGTCCGTCGTTTCGTAAGATGGAAAAATCTTCAGTTGTATGTGATTACCATGCGGCATTGAGCGGACAGAACACCAAACACCACGTATATTGCGCTCTATCCCAAGCTCACCAGCTTCGTGATTGGATAAACAAAAATTCTTCTGTGGAGACGCGGTTGTAATTATAAAGAATAACGAATTTTTATATGTGAATCCTATCTACAGTGTTGTCATTCTTTTTGTTCGTTATTAGTCGCTACTGTGTATAAAAACGTGATGTCCATGGTTCTTCACCATCAGTCTCGATCATGGATACGCGTTGGAAACACCCATGGACGTCTATAATAAGTGGCCCCACGGGGTGCGGGAAAACAGTTTTTGTCAAAACATTTTTGCAATACCTATCTTTCATGTCCGACACAAAATTTTCACGAATTCTTTTTTATTATGCTGAATGGCAACCCACATACATGCAATACCCAAACGCTAATTTAATTGAGTTCCGCGAAGGATTACCACAAAGTCAAGATTATAGTTCTGATTTACGACCCAAGTTGATTATTATTGACGATTTGATGCGTGAGTCATCGAACCATACCATTACCGATCTCTTCACGAAAGGTAGTCATCATAAAAATCTGAGTGTAATTTTCATAACACAGAATATATTTCACCAGGGGCGGGGTCAAAGAGATATTTCTCTGAATTCTAATTACATTGTGATTTTCAAGAATCCTCGGGATCGTGCACAAATTCAGCACCTCGCGCGACAAGTTTATCCTGACAACCCCAGGTTTTTACAAGAAGCCTACCTAGACGCCACCTCACGGCCGCATGGTTATATACTGCTGGATCTGAAACAATCAACACCTGAAGATTATCGAGCACGCAGTTCGATCTTTCCAAATGATGAAAAACAGTTCGTGTACGTACCGCGGAAAGGTATAAATCAAAGGTAATAAGACACAGACGTGTCAGTTTTCCTTATACCATGGCGGTGCGAGGTACGCCCAATAAGAAATTGACAATTGTCCTTCAAGCGCTTTGTCATTTGAATAAAGAACAGCGCCAGGCGTTACTTAGAAAAGCTGATACGGGGTTAATACGTTGTATATGTGAGTGTGCATTAAACATCTTACGCGGTAATATACCAATCGGTAAATCTCAGAAAGATAAATTAAAACCATATAAAAAAGTACTTCGTGATTTGGCTGTTGGAAAAAAGTGCCTATCAAAAAAGAAGAAGATTATCATTCAGAGAGGGGGGTTCCTCCCGCTGCTTCTAGCACCTATACTAGGTACTTTGATTTCAAATCTTATTAGTAAATAGTAAGAGTGAAACAATCAAAAGAGATGGAATATGCGCGGAAAATGATACTTGTTCCAGAAGACAGGATTGGTGCCATTACTGATGACAGGGGTCAGACACTCACGACGTCTGATAAGCGTATCACTACGTCAAAAAGTGTACAAACACAGGGAACGACATTGTCACGTCTTGATAATGAAATGAAAGAAATCTTAGAATCGGGTTCATACGCTGATGAACGTGAGAAATGGAACGCATATCAACAGATTTTACAACGTTATCTCAGTTTGGTACACAATTCTCACCAGTTGTCGATGGATACTGAGACTTTTGATAGCCCGAAAGAATCAACCTACCAAAAACATGCTCAAATTTCACCGATTCGGCCACGTTTTTCCAGTTCTCGTGTGTATGATTACACTGACGATAACATTGAATCAAGATCAATAATTGAAAGTGTGCCGAAAAGGTACCGAAAGAATGCTGCAGCACTCCTACGCAAATTACAGGCAATGCCAAGAGAGGTTATATGTTGGGACGGAGAAGGTGTGGTTAGCGGGAAACTTATCAAGAATTCAAATATAGTAAATCTTATTAATGAGGCCATGGGGTCACAAAAGAAAAAGATTGCAGTTGGAAGAAAATTATTTGGGAATGTACTAAAATCGTATAATGTTCCTCGGGAGTTCATTGGTAACGAAGAGTTGTTACAGTCAACTCTCAATATAGAGACGTCTACACCTCGAGGAAACAGTCGTCGACATCAGAAGATTATAAATCCTATAGAAGAAGAAGAAGACAGTGACGAGTCGTACAATAGTATCGGAAATACTCAAAACGGTGGGTCCCTGAAAATACGATGGATAAAACTGAGAAAATGAAACGTTTTGAGAACGTTTATTACAACCCTAATCACCCTGCAGCATTTGCTGGCGCACGTAACCTCCAAAACATTCACAGAGGTAATGATGTCAGGAACTGGCTGGAGAGCCAGGATGCGTACAATATGGATAAGATGGTATGTCATCGTTTTAATAGACGTTCATACAACGTCTCTGAAGTTGACGCTGTTTGGGAGGCTGAATTAGTTGATCTTCGCGCTATATCAATGACGGATTCTCCTACATGTTAGTAGTCATCGATGTTCTCAGTAAATATGCATGGATACAATATCTGACAAATAAGAGTGCAAAGAATTCGTCAATTCTGAATTTCAACAACTTCTGAGTAAGTATGGAATTCAATATCGTGTAACCCGAAATCCTGATATAAAAGCTGCTATCGTTGAAAGATTCAACAGAACACTGAAGGAAAGATTGTGGAGATATTTCACATATTCTCGTACCAAACGCTACGTGGATATTCTTCAGAAAATTGTGAATGCCTACAACCATACAAGACATTCAGGGACGCGTTTCCGTCCGTGCGAAGTTGATACTAATAATTCTCTCATAGCAGCAGAAAACCTCTCCAAAAGATACAGTACTAACCGTATATCTAGTCAGGATCGATCGCCTAAATACAACTGTGGTGACCTGGTACGGATCAGTACAGCAAAAGCAGCGTTCAAGAAAGGATACGAGTCGGGGTAGAGCAAAGAAATTTTTTAAATCAAACTCGTCTCTCTGATAATAAAACAACGAGTTTCATCACGTATTTACCAGAGGTCGTCAATTTACCTGGTAGATGGACTGTCGCACTCTCGCAAATTCATATACCTATGACTTTTTTACATATACCTGCAAGTAACAACCACAATTACGTGTCGTTGGAGAGCAGAAATTATCTGACACAAGAAGAACGAGAAATTGTAAAATTGAAGTCCAATGACCTCCTACAGAGTGGTGGTGAGGATCTCGTGAGTGAAGGGGAAGACAATCTTCAACACGGTGTTTACGATAGTATTACAGATTTGTTGGATAGTATGAACGGAATGTCATTTATGAGAGATCATGTAAAATTCATTATGAATTGTGGTGGCTACGTCTCTGTACAGCGGATCTGTGGGGCTTCCTATGGAGATAGGTTTCATATTCTGCACTTAGCACCTTTACTGAAGAAACTTGTCGGATTTGCAGATAAAGATAAATGCGTAATATTATGCGCCCAAACACATACGTACGAGGGACAGACACCCGCTTCATTATCACGAGGTCTCCCTCAAAGTATGTACGTATACTCGGATATATGCGAAACCTATATAACCGGTGATGTACACACCCCGCTAATGCGTATTGTACCATTAGATATTGATAATTATAAATACGGGGGAATGAAAATCAAGGTATTTTCACCACCACTTTATATACCATTACTACGCACGAAATTTCAAACGATCGAGATAGATATAAGAGATGAGTATGGAGCACCGATACCATTCGAACACGGAACGTTGACTGTGACACTTAATTTCAAACGCACTGAATAATCACGGATTATGAACACCTACATTTTCGACGAGATTCTACAATCAGGGGGAGGATACAGTACAAGTGACCATGGGGGTATAAGTCGTGTGTACATAGGTAGTGCTAATCAAAAAGGACATGGCATTGGTAGTTTCCTAGGTGGTTTCTTCAGAAGAATACTACCACTACTCAAGCAAGGAGCATCCGCTGTCGGAAGAGAGGCTTTGCGTTCAGGTGTGAATGTCATAGGCGATGTTCTCGAACGTGATATACCTCTGAAAGACTCTCTACGAAGTCGTGCACGGGAATCAGGCGTCAATTTGAAGAGGCGGGCAGAGGAGAAACTTGATTCTTTGATGACTGGTTCTGGATATAACGGCTGGAGTATGTTCTCATATCCTCATTCTACGTTCAACCGTACTTCGCGACAGTCCAAACGCCGCAAGTTAACATCTGGAGGAGCCAAGAAGAAGAAAAAACCACGAGTGTCGAAAAAACGCAAGAGGAAAAATACGAAGAAGCCTATAAAAATTAGAGGTCGTAAGAAGAAGAAATCACCCAAATTACGAACAGTGGCAGATATTTTCGCTTGAAACATGGCGTTCTTGCATACTCATTCATGTGAGGGTGTGAAAAGTGAACTGGACTTATTTTCTTCACCTCTAACGCAGACAGCCATCGAGTCCTCATACGATGTACACTACAAGCCAATAGCATCACTTGTGGATAACTCACCCATCGAGTTCGATATACCAGGACAAGGTGATGAGTACATTGACTTAGCTCATACACGGTTATTTTTACGTGTTACGATACCAACATTAGTGACAGAGAAGAACCCTGTACCTTCGGCTACTATCGGCCCCATCAACAACTTATTACACTCGTTATTCGATCAAGTGGATATTTCCTTCAATCAGAAAGCCGTGACGCCTGCCAATAACGCATATGCTTACCGCGCTTATATAGAAACCCTTCTAAATTATGGCGCCGATGCGAAGAACTCGCACCTGAGTAGTGTGTTGTGGTCAGATGATACAGCTGGTAAGATGGATGACGTCGGTGAAGGTAACAAGGGTTTAAGGGTACGTAGGGCTTATTTAAGTGATGGGAAAACAATCGATCTCACGGGCCATTTACATTGTGATGTGTTCAATCAGGATCGAGCATTGTTAAATGGTGTAAATATTCATATCCGATTAGTTCGTTCAAGAGACAATTTTTGTTCAATGGATAGCACAAATGGCCCATTCACCATTAAAATAACAGAAGCTTCGTTGATCATCCGGAGAATGAAGGTGAGTCCTGGATTATTATTATCCCACCAAGGGCCTTATCGTAAAACA
>NW_021681163.1:52535-59187 GCF_001412515.2 Diachasma alloeum
TTGATCATCCGGAGAATGAAGGTGAGTCCTGGATTATTATTATCCCACCAAAGGGCCTTATCGAAAACAACAGCCAAATACCCTGTTACAAGAGTTGAAGTCAAAAGTGTCTCAATACCATCTGGTGTTCGTGGTCATTCCATAGATAACTTTATAACAGGACAGCTGCCAAAACGCATCATTTTTGGATTTGTCAAGAATCATGCATTCGTGGGTGATAAAAAATTGAATAATCCCTTCAACTTTCAACATTTTATTCTGAATAATATATCCTTATATGTGGACGGGCGTCAGATTCCATTGAAACCTCTACAGCTAGAGTTTACTGTGAATAATTTATATGTGGAGTCGTACCATTCCATCTTCTCAGGCACTGGTATACATTTTCTGAACGATGGTAATGGTGTTCACCGTGGAGATTACCCTCATGGGTATTGTCTCTTCGCATTCGATTTAACACCAGATTTGTCAGCTAATGATAACTCACACTGGAATTTGATACGAAGCGGTAACATGCGCATCGAGGTACGATTTGATGAAAGCTTAGTTTCAACGATCAACGCTGTAATTTATGCTGAGTTTGAAAGTGTCATAGAAATTGACTCAGCGAGACAAGTGACCCTGGACTATGCATAATCATCAAAATATTCGGTATCATGCTCAGCGCATGCGCAGTTATTTTTGCAGTATCAGCAGTTTTCTGAAACAACGGATTTGAATCGCTGTTCAACTGTACAGTTTTGTATGAATTTTCAACGTAGAAGGTTGAAAGGAGAGCATAGCAATGGCCTGCAGTAATTCAGATTCGGCAGCAATTATTCATTACGAGGGTTTCATCGGAATCCACGGTACATTCGTTCCAAAAGAAGTGGCGGTGACCTCCACATCCTTCGACATGATAGGACATTGGGTAATTTGTCCTGAATACCAGTATTCTGCGATTCCACCTAATATTCAGAGGATGAACAATCAACTTACAATCACACGTCACGGTATAGATTGGTATGAAGGAGAAGCATCTTCTAAATATGTCTATGCAGTATTACGAGCCGTTACCAAAGGAATCAAATACGTGTATACCTATAATTGTGAGCAAACGAAATTCACTGCTGCCCTTCTTACCCGAGATGTTATCAATTTGAAGGGCCATATCAGATCGCCACTATTCGCTTGTACACCAGTAGCTGTTCCTTCATGCCTCATACATAGTACATTGAATCACAGAACCTTTATATGTGCTATGCGCCGAGTCCTTCAAATCAAAGCGTGGTTGACTTCGAACGAGGAAGGATTAAAAAGTTTATCCAAAGAGAAATTTCCTGCTGATGAACACAGTACAGATTCTAGAAGCCCTACAGTATATACCGAATCATACAGTCGGTGTATATCCAGCGGACAAGATCCCATCGGCGTGGACGAAACCGACTGCAATAGTAGCGAACACACATGACCACACCCAACCGGGAGAACACTGGATCGCCATGTACGTTGATCGAAGTGGTAGAGGATGGTACTTCGACAGCTCCGGACTACCTCCCATCGTGCCCCAGCACGCTGCAAGGCTCCGAAAGAACTGTAAACTCTTCAGGTGCAGCATCCGGCAGCTCCAACATCATGACTAGAGTGTATGTGGACAATACTGTGTACTTTTTCTGCATTGTATGGCTATGTTTGCTACTCCTGAGAAGTTCTATTCGTTATTCACCGATCGATTCATATCTAATGATCGTCTAGTGCGTGAATATCATAATGCATTTATGAAGAAAAAACGTAATAGTGCCCCCGAAGGGAAGTTATTTAGTGGCCGCGGTTATAATTGTACGTCGTGGAATCAAAAATGTAAGTAATTTATAAGAAAAATATGTAATTCATGGGGACATTATTTTTGGGAAAATATACATGTAATTAATAACTGAAATTCTGTGTTTTTATTCCCCTGTATGATAGCTGCTATGACGCACCCACAGCATTCACAGTCACTCCCACCCCACCACTCGCCCGCGTCGGAGTCGTGCTACGCTGACCGGTGCAGTGGTGGGGTCGGAGTGACTATGGGTGGGGGGCGCCATAGTAGTTCCCATACTACTCACCGAGAGCACCTCGAGACCGATCAAACATCGCGGAACGGCGGTAAAATTGAATTGTGGAATTTTACACAAAAATATTCGGACCAAGTTTGGTTTTCGTTAATCGGACTAAATACAGACAGTAATGCTCCAGCATCGCGTTGAAATATCATCCCTGTAGCCAGTTTCAATAAACAGGAAGATTTTTTAATCTAGCTTGCAACGTAACGGAGTGAATACAATGAGAACACCGAATTATCTGAAATGGACAAGCCAAGACCGTAACATTTCTGGTAGTTTTTGGAGGTTTTCAGTGACTGAGACCGAGGCAGATAAAAAAAATTGTGAAAAATTACGAGTACCATGACAGTATTGAGATTTAACAGGAATTTATTTACTTTCGTGCAATCGCATAAGTATTAAGGAGTTGGACAAAGAAAACGCTATTTCCAGAGAAACACCCATTTATGTTCTACTGAATTCAAATTTCTTTATAGGAAGTGAAAAAAACAGATTCAAGTACAAGAAACAATATTTTTCTCTCTACAATTCCGATTGCCTAAAGATTCTAATTAATTTTTTTTTGTATTATTATCTTCATTTTCAATCATGTTTTAGGTCGATAATGCATCAAAATTCGTCTCGTACGATAAATAAATAATTATGATGAGGGATCTCATGTCCAATATCCACCAGTAATTTAACTCCAGATTTATGGAGAATTTTGAGAATACATGGGTTTAGAAAAGAAATCTCGAATACCTTTTTATTATCACGAGTCGTCGGATTCTTCAATTTATTTTTTTGATTTCGGTTTTCATTATAACCTCTAAAGATTCCACGTGGAGAACATGCAGTTTCAACAAGGACAGATATTTTTTTTTCTTTCACTCCTATAACCTCTGAATAACACGTGGGCTGCATGGACCCTTAGCATGTCAGAAAAGTATGAAAGAAATGGAATAACGCCGAAAGCAACCAAACGAAATATCTCGGGAAAAAATCAGATAAATAATAATATATAATAGGAACAATTACTTATGAGTTCTTCGTCCAAATTACGGTTATTATTGAGAGCTGCACCATTCAGTGACATCTCACCAGGGAAAAAGAGAGAAACAAAATATTTTGTTTCTTCATCAATCACGCTTCACTATGCGCATGCGCATCATCATACAATTCACACGACGTCTGCGCATCACTTATTTGGCCAGCCTGTATATGTCGCCATACCTCGATACCCCGATACCCCGATGCTATTGCCAACTTCGCCAGCAAAATCTAACGCTTAGTCAATCGTGATGATGAAAAACTGGAATTCAACAAAGCGGAATGTAGATTTCTCGGCAAAATATTGTTGGAAAAGAAAAAAAATGACAGCTATAGAAAGGGAATAGTCGAATTTTATAGTAAAACCGCTGTCAGTTTTTATTTTCTGTGAACCGGTATAATGATAAACGAAGAATTATGATGGAGTGGTAGGAGAGGGGATAGTGACTTCGTGTGTAGATACGCGAAGCCCTCGGCCTTTTTTAAAACTTGTTACTTGGCCGATACGCTATCGCGTATCTCGATGTGCGGTTCAAAACATTTGAAGAACTGCAAAAATGGGTCGATAATTTCCTCGCCCCGCAAGATGAAACTTTCTTTGCGGAAGGCATCTTACCTAACAGATGGCTGAAGGTCATTCAAAATGATGGAGATTATTTTGATGAATAAATGTAGTTTACTTTTTTTCGAAAATGAATTTTAAATTTTTTGCAAATTATCCTAAAACTTATTTGTACACCTAACATAAATCGCGATGATATTAATACATTGGATCAGTCCAAAGAGAACAACCATGAGTGACTCTTTCACACTGACATTATCGGCAACGTCTTCGATTTTGGAAGCCAATTATTTTCTACCAATTGAGCTATCTCCCAATCATCATTAAGTTGAACTCAATTCCAAATATTGATGAGGGAACGAATAAATTTTATTATTCTGACAATGAAAGAGAGTATACAGTCACGATTCCGATAGCTAGTTATGAAATCGATGATATAGAAAACTATTTGCAAAAAGTCTTGCAAAGAAAGGGTGTTACCGTTGATTTGAAAGCAAATAATAACACTTTATGCAGTGAAATCAAAAGTAATCATACAATAAACTTCATCCCTTCCGATTCTATCGGTCAATTATTGGGATTCGACAATAAAATTCTAACACCCGACAAAACTCACACATCAGACTTACCTGTGAGAATTCTCCAGGTCGATTCTTTGTGTGTGGAGTGCAATATCACTGCTGGTGCTTATATGAATGGGAAAAGGGTACATATCATTCATGAATTTTTCCCCACTGTACCACCAGGATATCAGATCGTGGAAGTCCCAAGAAATTTAATTTATGTACCGATCGCTGTGCAAGCAATAGATCATCTCCAGCTTAAGTTAGTGGATCAAGACGGTGAATTAGTGAACTTTCAAGGTGGAACAATAACAATAAGACTTCACGTGAAGCGAAAGTTCTGTCCAAATTATTTCCAAATAAAGGGGGAACGGTCCGAACGTGGTCCAGAGTAGACGCGTGTCTGTTTGTTTGTCCGGTTCATTTTAAAATAAGGTGCTACTTACTGCTCCGCCACTGTATTCGATTGTGTCGACGTATCATGTAAGGTTTTCCGCTTCTTTATAGTTAGAAATCACGTCTAGAAAATTTAAGTTTACTTTGCTAATTAACTTTTCAAACTGACTGCTGTATTTTAAGGTTAGTCTTTTCCCAGCCTTTCTTCGTTTGATCCGTTATCAGACTGGCTGTCTCCCTCTCCTATCCCACTGGGTCATGTCTCCCTTGCTGAAAGCAGGCGACATTTCTACGGCTACTCCGAAACCATTGCGATCACCTGTTTTATCGTCCACAAAAACGAGCACGCCTTTACCTCCAAAAAGAGGGAAACCGTCAACAGCTGAATCCCATAGCTCTGCGAGGGATAATACCTCATCAGTTAAACTACACCTCACCCCTCTATCTGCCAACAACAGGAAAAGAAAAGGGTGTGACGACACCATCCCAGCTGTAGAGTTGCCTAATGTCAAAAAACCGAAGGATTCATCTCCACCTCCAAATCCAGCTAGTCCCTGCAACTCTGATGGTAATCCACTTTCTGAAGACTCCTATCTGAGCGTACCTGACCCTGAACTCGCCCAATCCCTTAAATCCCTTGCATCTACCTCCTGCACACTAGTTGAAAGGGCACCCTCCGCCATGGCAGCTACCCCTAGGGACTACGATCTGGAGAATACCCCCTCCAATCGCTTTTTGATTTTGCTCATGAGTAAGGTTGATAACTTGAGAGACGAGGCTGCCAATGACAGAAAGGAACTCAAGGCCTGGCGCCAAGAAATCTCTGGCAAAGTCTCAAACATGGAATTGGAGGTAAAAGAACTTAAGGCTTCTAATAATGAACTGAGGAACAGGATAACTGTGGTGGAATCAAGTGGTCTCCAGCCTATCAACGCGGAAACAGAACTCCGCATCCAGAAGCTTGAACAAAACCTGCAGCTTGCCACTGTCAACGCCACGAGTAGCTATCCACTTGCCCACATTTTGAACAAATTAGAAGCCCAAGAACGTGAGCTAAAAAAGTCCAACGTGGTTATCAGAGGCCTCACTCTTCCTAACACTAACATGACTACCGAAGTCTCAAATTACTTGCAGTCAAATTTCTCCTCCTTCAGTGGTAAGGTCCAAGAAGCAAAGAATCTCAAGGCAGGGATGATTTGTGTCAAACTCGATTCACTAGAGTCCAAGAAAGAACTCTTTTCACTCAAGAAGACCTCAGACCTGCCAGGAATCTACATTAAGAGTGATCTCACAACGTCTGGACAAGAGGCTGACTATCAACTGAGGAACTTTGCAAAAGAAAAGAGAAATTCGGGCCATAACGTCAGACTCTCTCGCCAAACCATTTTCGTAGACGATTCCCAATATCGTTATGACCCCAAGAAAAAATCCATCGAACTTTCAAAGCCCCGTCGTCCCCTTCAACCTGCTCAAACCTCTATTCCATCGCATCCAACTCCCTCTTCCCTCCAAAAAAACTAATGAACCTGAGATTGACCTTCTGGAACCTGAACGGATACAAAAACTTTTACCAGCTCACCCCCACTCCACTCCCTGAGATCCTTGGTCTGTCCGAGACCTGGCTCCTTAACCCAATCACACACGCCCCTAAATGCTTTGAGGAATATAAATTTATCTCAATGGAAGGATAAAAGGAGGACCCTAATGATCCTGGTCACGCCAGTGGCGGCCTTGCCATTTTTTATCACAATAGTCTCCAAGCTGAAATTATCAATACATCTGATTACTGGATCTTTGCCAGGTTTCTACGCCAGCACCTGTCGGACACACCTTCCAACGTGTTCGTCGGTCTAATTTACTTTAAACCTGCCCTAGGTCAAGACTTAGGGCTAATCCTCACAGACCTGCAGCTTATTCTCGAAGAAATCAACGACACTCGACTCAATGACCCACTTATTATAGGTGGCGACTTCAATGCAAGAATTGGACTGGACTGCTCCTATCCTGAGGAGCTC